>NW_012156402.1:402937-463773 GCF_000151545.1 Saprolegnia parasitica CBS 223.65 | reverse complement strand
CCAAGTCGCTCGTCGTGAACAGCAACCATGCCAACCAAGAGGCCAACGACCGCGGCTACCAAGATGCCACGGCCAAGAACAATGCGCTCCAGAAGAACAGCGCAGCCACGAGCGGCAACGGCGCAGTGCTCTCACCATGGGTGCGTCATCTTCGCGGCAACTGCGTCGGCAACGGCTGCGGTGGTGGCTGCTTTGGCAACGGCTGCGGTGGTCGCGCTGTGCCGTCGGCCTTGTCTGCCGCCAACAAACGAGCCAGCGCGCTCAACAAGGGCGACTCGTACATTGAAACCAACCAAGGCCGCGCCTCGGATGTACGCCAGCACGCCGACACGCAGTACATCGAAAAGACGGACATCAACAAGAAGGGGTACGCCAACGCCAACGCCAACTCGGAGGCGAATGCCCACACGCTCTCCAAGAGCAACTTTTTCGCCGCGCAAAACGCCGACCAAAACCAAGTCGTCATCCAGAACCCGGGCCTTTTCCGTTAACCGATTTGGTTGTGGCCGCAGTAGTATCCTGATGAGCATTTAGCGAAACTACGAACTACTGTGTCTCATATATTGGTGTCTACTTGCTACTTCTGAGCGCAGCTCGTGCATCGATGGTTTGATGTCGCGTCGACGACTATCCATCGAATGGGGACAGGTGGGGATGACTCCAGGCAGTTTCATATGACGTGGCAGCACGGGAGGCATTTGATTTGTGCCAGTTGACTTACACCTGATGGCGAAAGAACAGGTAACGTTCAGGATAACAGAATGACATTTCGTTGCGGCCATAAGAGCTTGGGCTGTAAACTTGATGCAGAATTTGCAAAGTACATGCACGCCATTCTTGGAGATCGAAATGAGCGGTCAGAACCGCCGCCGTGTCGCTTGAGCCATACATTGCCTTCTCGCGGGGTGTGGTCGGTCAAGCGGTACGCTTAGTGTAGTAAATTGTACTAGTACAGGATATGGAACATACAATGTTTAAAGTTTACTTTCAGGTGATACCAATATGTCGACAATTACGTAGACAGCAAACCGAGATCGGTAAAGAATGGTTTGCACTGCGCGCACACACCGAGCTGGTACGGCGCCAAGTACAGCAGCTCGATCCGGGAGTGCAGCTGCAAAAGACGCTCCTTCATCGTGGTCGCGACGGTCGCCTTGGCGTCGCAGCCTTTGAAGCACCGCGTGCACGGAATGTGCCCGAGCGCGTTCTCTGAAAAGACCTTAAAGTCGAGCATGAGCGCGCCGCGGTAGCTCGTGAGGAGCCGCAAGAGTAGCTCGTCCGTCTACGAACATCATTGCATGTTGCAACAGCGATGCAAAGCGATACCTGGTCCATCGACGTCGTGTGCTGCACGTCACCAGAAAACAAGTGGGCGAGCACACCCTGCACAAACGTGTCTTCCCAGTAGACCGCTTCAAAGTACGACGCGGGCAGCGCCGGCGCTTCAAAGGCGCCTTCCCACACCAAGTGGCGGCCACCGTCGAGCTCACTGAGCCAGCGGTCCCAGCGCCCGCCGGACCGCGGTACCTTGACCGCGGTGCGGTGGCAGCTCTTGGCACCGGCGTGAAACATGCGGTGCTGGCCGCAGAGGTGGCCCTCGGCCATCGGACACGACGCGACGCACGGTAAGAAGCGCTGCACGCTCTTGAGCAGAAGCGACAGACTCTTCTTGGCCTGCGCCGAGACCTAAAGCGCCATTCATCGCATTGCATTATAGCACAAAATATTGTTATCGCACCGTCTCTTTGGTCAAAATGGACGCGTGCGCCTTGCGTCGCATGTTGAAGGCGATCATGCGCTGGAAGAGCTCGAGCGTAAACTCAATGCAGAGCCGGTACCAGTCGGCGTCGCGCCGTGGAAAGCGCTCATAAACGCGCACAAAGGTGGCCGTCGTACACCTTCAAGTCAAGGCGTTTGGCGGATGTTTGAATCTAATCTACTAGTTCAAGGGGGAAAAACGGCAAAGGATATATGCGATCGACGTCGCGGTCGCCTGTCGAGAGCAAGTCGTTGAGCAGCGTCGCGAACGAGACGGGCTGCTCGTTCGCGACTTGGGTGACGATCGAGCGGAGGAGGAAGAACCAGCCGCGCTCACCGACGCTAATGTCCGTTCGCATCGCTTTCTGTTTCGCGCTCATGTCGCTCAAGATTTGCTACACTTGTCGCTCACAAGGGCAAACCTCTCCAAAAGAGACGGTGTACGTGGATAGCGACGAGCTGCTGGTCGAGGATCTCGTCGCCATTGTACCACTTGCCGCGGATGTTCTGGCGAATGTCACCCCGGGGCACGCGCACGCACTTGACGTCTGCAAAGTACTCGAGGAAGCCTTTCGCCTCTAAGAAACCATGTATAGTATCGTGTAAAGCCATGAGGTGGCGATGAAACGGACCCGAATTGAGCAGATCGGCGGACCGAAACGTCACCGTGACGGGGCGGGACGCGGTCTCGAGCAGCGCTTGCACTTTGTCCAAGCTAAGAAGCTCGGTGGAGACGCCGCCAACCGCCACAAGCAGGTCGTGGACGTGGATCTTGCCGCTCTTGGATGCGACTCCATCGGTGGTGAGCGCTTTGACCGCGGGAAAGCTGCTGGCGACGTCGGCATTGTTGTCAGCGTCGGACACCAGGTGGAGATCGAGCCCGAGCGGTCCTTTCTCGGCCAGTACCACGTCGTACTCGTCGTAAATGTGCGCCTGCATGAACTCGGCGGTCGTCGCCTCGACGCTAAAGTTGGCGGTCAAGCTGCACTTGTTGTGCACGATGAGCATCGACGGGCGGCACATGGTCTCGGAGATGCCGACGTTGGCTTTGATCGCAAAGTCCCGGCAGCGCGTAAAGTAGTCCTTGTTCACAAGGCTCGTGTCGCCCACGAGCACGATCACGTCGCTGAGAAGGTACGCGATCTTTGGAAAGTACTTTTGGACCGCCATGTGCCGTTGTTTCGTCTCGGCCTTGCTCGAGTGAAAGAGGTGTTTCGTGCGCAGCACCTACACCATCGAATTGATGAAACACTATCAGTCTATCAATGTATCAAGAGTTGAGAGAATACCATGTTCATAAAGGGGGTGAGTCCGTTCTCGCCTTCAAAATCGATCACGTTGGCGCGCTCGTGCGGCACAACGCACGTCGACGAGTACATGTTGGCGTTCGCGGTCGTACTGCACATCTTGTCTTCGTCGAAGCAAAACGGCCGGCTAGACAAATCGGATTAGCAACAGGGGACATATTCGAGTCAAACGACAGACATTTCGTGGTCGCCCATGAGCGCGCGAATCAAGAACGACTTGCCCGCGGTCGTGTTGCCCAGAAACGAAATCACGGGCACTTTGGCGTCCGAGACGGCCGCGTCCTCAAACATAAGGTCCAAGTTGACGTCGTTGGGCTGCAGCTGGTAATGGCCAGAAGCTGTTTGTTGCAGCGAAATGATTTCCTTGCTGCGCTCTTGAGCGGCTTGGTCCCGCGCCACGTTGAGCTTGAGCCACGCATGCAGTAGCGCGCCTACAATTCGAACGACGGTCGGTATCATACTATGGAAATGTATGGCATTCAAGAAGTTCGTACGGGGCGTGTCTTGGCCACGCACCAATAGCAGCTTGACACTCTGAGGCTCTCGATGTAGCAAGTGCAAGAGCTGGGCAAAGACGACGTTGTGGACGGGCCGGCCTTGGAGGCGCACGATGACGTCACCGACTGCGAGCGCCGAGATCTAGCCGCGTCATCTCACGTACTGTTTAAAGCCCAAGGAACAGACCTCTTTTTCGCGCGCAATGCGCTGAACGACAAAGACGCCGTCGACTTGGCCAATGTCGATGTCCAGTGAGCCGTCGGGCAGCTTGGGCAGAAGGACTTCGAGCTCCTCAAAGTCCTGAATATCGTACGCCGTCGGGTGCCAATGCGCGGGTTCGGGCGCAGCGCTCGTCGTCTCGGCGTCGTCGAGTGGTCGCACGTGGTGGTATCGCCGCTTCTTGAGCGAATGCAGGAGGAGCGAGCACCCTTGGCAGAGCTTCGTCTCACTACTACTGCTGCTGCTGCTGTCTTCTGGCTCGTGGCACTCGGCGCACGCGAGCGTCGCGGGCTGGTCGTCGCACTCGCCGCAGATGACGGCTCGGCCCTTCGCGCTCATTGCCCACGTTGAAGTCTACAGAAGAAGAGGCGAAAGGACACGAGCGAAACCGTCGTGCCAACCGGTTCCAATAGTGAACCGGTTCGCCATGACGTGGCGAGATGGGGACGCGTCGGGCAAGATCACCGCCACAACCCCACAAAACAACCTTGAGGACGAGAATGCGTCGCGCGCCAGCAACGATCTGACACATTCCAGAACCTCCATCGTCCGAATCAGCACGGTCTCGCCATTGCTGCTTGGTCGGCTGCATCACTGCACTGCTGCTACCCACGTCGGACGCGAACTCGATGGCGATTGGCAGATCCTTGTTGAATCGCCAGTGCCCGTTCTATCGACGTCGAGTTAGCTCGAAATCCCACGGTCAAGTCAATCCTGGACTGTAGCAGCAGCTATCTATTATAA
This sequence comes from Saprolegnia parasitica CBS 223.65, assembly GCF_000151545.1. Classification (NCBI taxonomy): domain Eukaryota; phylum Oomycota; class Saprolegniomycetes; order Saprolegniales; family Saprolegniaceae; genus Saprolegnia; species Saprolegnia parasitica. The sequence goes on along the minus strand of NW_012156402.1, from coordinate 459,247 downwards.
TCCCACGGTGAAGTCCCATCCTGGACGCTAAAGGGCTGCAGCGGCAGCTATCTATTTTGCTCCGCGATGCAGTCTTAAAGGTGCTGTCAGCAATGGTACGTCAGGTGAGCGCTGATCTTCGTTTCGAAATTTCCATCGGTCAAAACTAAAATACGCGCGTTTGATTGGTGCGTCGCTAGAATATCTACCAATCCCCGTTGACTCGCGTGGCCAACTTGAAGTTGGTTTGCAGTGCTGAATTGGCGTTGTCTTTTTGAGTCCCCGTCACCGACGACGGCCCGTGTACCGCTCTCCTCGGTGGCCTGCCATCGCGTCCACTCTCTACCTCGACCGTGACGTCATCGGCTTCCATCATCCTCGTACCCGCCGCCCTGCGCCATGTCGGTCGCGCCGATCTTCGCGGTCGACTGCGCCGCCCCCACCCCACTGCTCTCGCTCACGACCTCGATCCAAGGCGCGTTTGCCAAAGGCGTCGCCCCACTTGCGATTGACGACTGCAGCGGTGGCGCGTACTTTCTTCGGTCGACTTCGCACCGCCTCGAAGCGATCTTCAAGCCCAGCGACGAAGAGCCGTTCGCAGTCCACACCCCAAAACCCCCGACGTCGCCAGAAGAGACAGGTCCGATGCGCGCGGGCATCCCACTAGGCGAGATGGCGCTGCGCGAGTGCATGGCCTACCTCGTGGACGACGAACGGCTGGCGCACGTGCCGCCGACGGCCCTCGCGACCGGTCGCCACAAGGCGTTCCACTCGCTCACGCTCAAGCGCGGGTCAGTTCAGCTGTACGCACCCCACGACTGCTCGTCGGAAGACCTCGGGCCTGCGCAGTTTCCAATCACGGATGTTCACGCAATCGCCCTTCTCGACCTTCGCCTCGTCAACCAAGACCGGCATCCCGGCAACATCCTCGTGCAACGGACGGCCGGTAACCGCCTCATCCCGATCGACCACGGCTGCGTGCTGCCCGAGTACGACGCCATGGGCGAGACGCAGCTCACGTGGCTGCACTGGCCGCAAGCGCGGCAGCCGCTCGCAGCGACCACGAAGGCGTACGTCGCCCGCCTCAACGCCACGAGCCAGCTCCAAGCGTGGCGCCGTCAGTACCCGACCGTGGCCTTTCCAACTAAAGCGGCGGTGACGCTGCACCTCGGCACCAAGTTTGTCCAGCTCTGCGTCGCGCGCGGCTTGAGCGTGTACGAGATGGGGCGGCTGCAGGTCCGGGACGACCTCGACGCGCCGTCGACGTTCGAGTGCGTCGTGGAGGCGGCCGTGCAGGACCTCGGACAACGTGCTCCATGGACGCACTTGAATGAGCTCCTCGGTTGCTTCCAGCGCCGCCTCGAGACGGCGCTGCGCATGGAGTTTCCAGCGTATTTCTTGAAAGCGCCACGCTTCGTGCCCCTCCCGTCGCCAAAGGACCAGGAAAAGGTCCGCAAATCGCCCGTGAAGGTGCTCTTGTCGTCGGCGGCCTAGTCGCAGCATGCTCGATTGCTTGTTTAACTTCCCGTTGTAACCACGTCTTGTGCTTCGGCCGTCATGGTTGTGTTCCATGGCTTCAATGGCCACCCTTGGTGATGGGCTTTACGTCTTGTACGCGACGTGTGTAGCGGTGTAGGAGCTCCACCCACCATCCTCGCACCTTCAGCTTCTAGCCTCAGTGCATCGCCTTGCGTGGCTTATATACAAGCTAGCCCAACGAGCTTTGTCACCCTCGCTCTCTCATCCTGGTCATGGCGAGGTGTTGTCCGGATATCATCCGGCACGACCCTTCGCAAGATCCAACGGGATTGCGTCATCATCCTGGATTTCACGATGGCGGCCTTTCTGCGGACCGACCTCGAAGAGGGCAGCGGCGAGTGGCAAAACATCCAAGTACGTGGCAGCGCGTACGCGCAGTCTCTCACGCGTCTAGAGCATCTTGCGTGCGACGTTCGTGGAGCTCCTCGAGTCGAGCCAGCGCCAAGCGCGCGCATGAGTCACCTCGAGACGCAGCTCGAGGTAGTTGTTCGCTGGTGCATTCGCGCTATCTTAGCTCGGTCCTAGCAATACCGCCGGGATGTGGAGGCAAAAGCAGACAAGTGCGTGACGCAGCGGGCGCTTCACAGCCTCACGGACGACGTGCAGGCGCTACAGCGGTCCGTCTCGATCCTATCTCGATCCGAGCACCACGTGTTTGCTACTAGCTCCGTGGCCAGTCACCGACCCTCGGCGACCGACGGCGATCTTCCCGAGAAGCTGCGATGGCTGCAAACCAAGCTGGCAACGCACGAAGACGCTTTGGCGGCGCTGCAGGCCACCGTACGTGTTACTACAAGCTCGTCGATCCAAAGCGACTCGAAGACGCAGGAGACATCATCCTCCAGTGCCCTCAAGACCGACCGCCGAATACGGTTCCTCGAAGACGAGCTGCGGCTGGTAAGGCATGCATCGTCCACGCAGCGACAATACCTTGGGTGCACTAGATTGTGCCAATCATCGATGGCAAGGCCGACATTGAGGCTGTCAACGCCCACTTGGCAACCAAAGCCAACAAGGACGCGGTCACACAGGCGCTCAAGAAGCGGGTACCCCATCGTCTGCTACACGTTGCATCATTTCGCCGAGGCAGTGCAAAATATCGAGCGTCGAGCGCGAGCTCGGCCGTCTTCAAGCTCAAATCACCCCACTTTTACAGCAAGCCCATCGTACGCCCGTGTCGCACATCAGAGCTTCGCACAGGATCGCATGCGTAGCACGAACCGACGCGACGGATGCAATGCAGCTTCTCAGCCAGCGCCAGCAGCAGCTCGAGACCCAGTGGACCCGCACGCAGTACTTTCTTCAGAAATTCCGTGCGTCGACGATGACTTGGGAAGAAATGGACTTTAAATGGAATAGAAACCGAGATGAAGGACGCGATTGGCCACGCGGACGCACGGCGGGTGCGAACGAATTTTCTGCGATATCGTCGCTGAGGTTTTGACGCTGTCTGCATAGTCGATGCCACCGTCGAGCTCGAACGAGGTACTAACTGACTAGACGTCTACCGCTGCTCATGCTCTACCGCTTAGGATGGCGACCCTGCTGCTAAGACCGTGCGTAACGAACGACTCGCTTGTTTATATCCTAAGTGCGGGACGTAGGCACCTCGTTTGTCAAACGATGATACTTTGCTCGAGGTACGGGATGTCCTGCGTGCAGCCTGACGATCGCTGGTAGCTGCAGGCTCGGGTCGACGCACTCGCGTCTGCACAAACGACTGTATTGATCACACGCCGACTTGGATGGGATTATAAAATGACCTAGGTCGAGGCGACATGCGAGGGCCATGGCACCAAACTGCAGGCGTTGACCGCTGTCGTGCACCAGTTTATCGCGTACGTCAACGTTGACGTCATTGCGGTTAGGGTCCACATGTGCGATTAGCGACATCCAAGCCCAAGTCGACAAGGTGTGCCACGACCATTCCCTGTCGGATCGGTAGGTTCCGTTTCCATGTTGATAGAATTCAATTATTTATCAAGTGCACCGTAGGCTCGGCGGTGCCGAGGCCAAAGTCTCGGAGCTCGAAGCGTCGCTCGTCGATGTCATCCAGGCCATGCACCAACTCTGCCACCAAATCCAGCAGCCGCCAGCGTCCCGATCGTCCTTGGAAGAAGAAACCGCGCAGCTCATGGAGCTCGAGGCGCTCTTGGCGTGTAGCCTGGAGCGGTAAATCATTCCCATGCGATCGTTCGCCACGTTATCTGTGCTAGGAGCGACCAGCCGCTCGTCTTTGGTACCGGCGCCGAGCTGGCGCAGATCCGAGATCAGTTTTGCAGGACGTTGGCGAATGGCACGCGACCGGCCGAGGCCGCCGTCCCGCCCTAAACCAAAATGCAAAGGATAAGTCAGTGGCGAGATTCTGCGAATGTTCTTGGTTGTGTCGCCGAACGTGCTGCACGCAAAACGAACGAGCTGTAAACTTACCGGTTTTCCATCAGAATCGAATCGGCCATGTCTGACTGGGAGCCTACCGCGTCGCCGTGCGAAACCGGCCGTCCGTCGCTGCTCGCAACGCTCGACACGCTGCGCTTGGAGGCGCCGACGATGGCGCCGCCGCCGTACTTGACGGCCATCGTGCAGCGCCAGCTCGTGTCCGTGGGCCGTCTCTACCATGTTCTCTTGTTCGTGCTTGTGGGTCTTTTGGTCGCACCCGTCATCTTGCTACCTCGTGCGAGCTTTCGACTCTGTCAATGGCGTTCCAATGGTTGCTGTCGTAGTGTGGATCACGCTGCGCATCGATGGCCTCGTCGCCTGGTCGTGGCTGATGACGTTAATGCCGCTCTGGGTCCTCGACTTGTACGTGCTCTACGCGTGCAAGCTGCGCCTCTCCGTGGCCGTCGACGACATGTCCGACGACCATGCATGGTATGTCATGATCGTGCAGCGTCATGTGCTTACCACACGGTTAGCTTGATGTGGCGACTGCCATCCGTCCTACTCGTGATCGCCGGTCAACTCTTGCTGGCACTACGTCTCGATAACGTGCTTGGCTGCACGTGGTCGATAGCACTCGCACCGCTTGTGGCTGCGGGGCGCTGCACTGTAGCCCCCGCGGCGTGCTCCTCAGCGTCCAAGTCGTGCTCATCGGCCTCAAGCTCGATGCAGTCCTTGTGTGTCCCTGGACCATTGTGTGGCTGCCGTACATGATTGTCATTTCCATTGAACTTGTCGTTGGTCTCGTCGTGCTGGTACACGTCTACTTCGAGGATGTTGCTGATAGTGATGTGCATACATTAGCCGCTGCTGACGTGCTTCTTGGTCCAGCACCGCGACGACCGACGGAGCCTTTCGCCGGTGAGCATGTGGGGCATGTGCTTGGTCCTCACGACGCTCCTAACGGGTGCCGTTGCGCCCTTCTTCCTCCTGCTCTGCCGCCTCGAGTATGCAGCGTTCCCAACGGTCTACCTCTGCGTGCCATACTACGTGACGCTCGGTATCCTCGTCACTTGGGTACAACTCTCTCCAGCGACTTTCTGCACATGTCGTTGGCGTCACGTAGGTTGCCGTCGACACGCTTGCGTCGACACGTGCCGATGCGATCGTGTAGTCGACCATTTGTGTATTTTCTCCATGTGGTCTATAATACCATGAAAAATGCCGTTTATTTCGAAGCTACGTCTACTAGACTTTGCTGTACGTCGTGTCTTGCGGGACGACGAGCTGCGGCGGTGCGGCGTACTGCGGCACGGATTGGTAATATTGTCCTTGGTTCGGAGCACCAGGCACCACGACGACCAATGGCAGCTCGTCGTACGCCGATCGCTTTGTCGAGCGGCAGCACTTGCGCACGATGCAAAAGTAACGAAAATGGCGGCGAGAATCAGCCCGACAAAATGGACGCCGTCCTTGTTTACGAGTGACGCGGGCCACGTCACGCCGCCCTCTTGGTAGATTGCGCCGTGCGAGCCAATGCGGAGGGTCGCTGGGACATGCAGCGGCAGTGCGTGCGGCGTCTTGGTGTCGACGCTATGCAATGTCTTGGTGCGGAACTTGCCGCTCATGGTCGGCACGACCGGACCGACGTAGTAGACGTCGCCCGAGCCGGACGCGCTCGCAGTGAACGAGGCCGACGCGCTGGCGTAAATGTCGCCACTGCCCGAGGCGCGGGCACTCGTCGTTGCACACGCCAGCGAGCTCGTCTTGGCATCGCCGGACGCCGACGCAGCGATCTCGTGGCTGCTGCAATCGCCCGAGAGCGTGTACCTGACGTCGCCCGACCCGTCGACGTCGGTCGTCACGCTTGGGTTCCCGTTCAGCGCGCCGGACGCGTAGACAGAACCGGACCCCTCGACGTTGACATCCAGTGTTTTGGTTTCCAGCACACGCGAAAAGAGCGCGCAGTCGCCAGAGCCTTGCACAGCGACGTTGACGGCGTTGGCGTGGAGCTCGGGCACGGCAAACTGCAAGTCCCCGGACCCTTGCAGCGTGAGTTGCAGGCGGTCGGCGTAGATGTTGGTGTCGTCGATATAGACGTCGCCACTGCCGCTCAAAAGGACGTGGATGTTCTTGGTTGTCGCGTTGCTGAGGACGCGCGGGCCCACGACGACGTCGCCGACAGCTTCGAGGTATGAAAGCGCGTGTGGCGGCAGTGCAATATCGACGATGTACGCGGCCTCAAGGTCGTGCTGACGGTGGAGATTGCGATCCCAGCCGACGGAGATTGCACGGGTGTTGCCGGCGTCGACTTCAGAAATTGTGATCGCGTCCAGCAGCACGTCAGAGTCGGTCCGGAACGTGACGGTGGCCACGGACGCCGCCGGGTCTGCTGCGACAAAGTTGGCGCGTGTCTGCAGCACGAGGCCGTGGATGTCGGTGGTCGTCGCTGTGAACGTCTTGGTGCGCCACGACGAGGTGCTGGTCATGCTTGTGGGCTAGGGCGCGAATTGAACAATGCGCAATAGCCAAGTGGCCATTATAGCGACATACATTCAATGTCGCACCGACACACATGCCGCATCACGTGAGAAATGATGGTCTCGGTATATTAATATGCCTATACGGTGAATATTACACATGATCCAAATACGTGGGAAACAGAATGCATGCGCCCAATGCCATTCTTGATGACTAACTAGTCCGAGGCGGCGACTGACTACGACGTGCATATATAGTATGGAGACGGAGAGCGCTCATCGTCGAGAGACTCGTTTAAAACAGTCGCCAGAGACCAAGGCGTTTGAATATAAATCCTTCAAGCACGGCGAGGAAAAACGGCGCGTATCTCCAGAAGAGCCGTTGGTAATAGATTATCAATCACTTGCACAATGGTTGACACAAGGGAATCAAACAAAATTGACTCACTGGATTACTACATTGCACATTGGTTCCCTTCGGTTTACATCTGGGTTTGCACGAATCGAGTTTCTTCAACCCTCGAAGGTTGGGACGTGGTGGGCTTTTCAATTTTCTGCAGACTTTGAACGCCTCGTCTCTCGCGTGGTCAACGGATATTGACATGCAGCAGGTCTGTGCAGTCGACCAGCAGCGCTCTCTATGGCGACGCATGTCCTCTCGCAACCTTCTACGACGGTAGACATAAGAGTGTGCACGCGATCATCGATGCATTGTAGTTGTTGTCGGATCCAAAATCCTCACAGTGAATACCAACAAATATGCATTATCACAGGTTATTGCTGGATACAAACATCAAGTCTGGCCGCGAGCCGAGCATTTTGCAAGCACAAGTCAGCTCCTTCCTTCGGCCGCAGCATGGCGCAGTGGCGGCGATTCAACTTCTTTGACCGCGACCTCCTCAAGGACGGCAATGGCAACTGGCTGCGGGTACATGCATCCTATAGCTGCCAAGATGACGAGGCCAACCATGCGTAGGGCGTCGACGTCACGTGCATGAGCGGCAACCGCGGCCTCTTGATCGTCGGCGACGCCCAAGGCCAGATCCACATGGCCAACCGCCAGCTCGAGACGCGTGCGTTCCGCGCCCACGACCACTTTGTCTCGCACGTCGTCATGGTACGCTCTCGCTTCGCTCGACCTTCGCCTCATGGCGTCGTGGGCAGATGAAAAAGACCAACGTCTTGGTCTCGATCGGCGACGGCAAGGATCCGCGCGACCCCGACTTGATCCAGTCGTCCAAGGCGGTCGCCGAAGCCAACCGCACGCAGGCGCAGACAGACGAGGTACACGATCCTTGGTATCGACGCCATCTCACGCGCCATGATAACAGCAACAAATGTACGCGTCGACGGGCAGCGTCCAGAACAGCACGGCGCTTGTCAAGATGTGGCGCACGGACCAGCAGGACCGCGAAGGCAAGCCGAAGCTCATTCTCCAGCTCAAGATCTTCGCCAAGGTCATCACGATCTATCAAAAATTGTTTCTCAAGGACGCTGTAGTTTCCCGAGGAAGCCGTCACGGCCTTTGCCGTCTCGGAAGACGCGTCGCAGATCGCCGTCGGTCTTAGCAACGGCGCGATCATCTTGTTCCGGAGCGAAATGAAGGTACGCGCTCACCACATGTGAATTCGCCTTTGATCGGATGCATGTAGCGTCGTGCACCCGGCATGTCGGGCGGCGGCCCGCCATTGCTGCTGCAGTCGGCCATCAACTCGCCCGTGACGAACCTCAGCTTTGCCATGAAGCCCAAGCCCGCGGCCGGTCCGGGTAAGACGTCGACAGAGAACGCGCTCTACTTGTACGCGGCCACGAAGCGCGGCCTCACGTGCTACCACTGCGACGACGTCAAGTCGAAGAACAGCCTCATGCCCCGGTCCGTCGTCCTCGACGAGCGCGGTGCGAATTTTCCATCGGTTCTTATCGCCGCTTATCCATTATGCTTGAGCAGGCGTCGCGCTGCACTGCGGCTGCGTCAACGACGACGGCGACATGTGCATGGGCCAGACGGACGCCGTGTACTTTTACACGCCCGAGGACCGCACCGGGTGCTTTGGCTTTGAAGGCGACAAGAAGTACCTCGGGTTCTTCAAGCACTACTTGCTCGTCGCCCACGCCGATTCGCGCGGTATTTTACTCCTTTTTACGATTTTTACGATTTTTTATCTTTTTATTGTGCAGGCCGCAACCAGCTCAACATTTACGATCTGCAAAACAAGTGCATTGCCTTCAACTGGATCCTCACCAACACGGCCAAGGCGCTGCCCGGTACACATTTTCTTACTCGGTCGGCGCGACATATGGATGCAGGCGCGTCGTCCCGGAACGTGGTTGCTACGCGCTTTGGGTACGAAGAAGTCGAGGAGATTCGGCATGTCGTGAGCGAATTCGGCGCCGTCTTCGTCGTCACGTCCTTTGGCTCGGTTTGTCGCCTGCTCTTGAATTCCAAATTGAGTGCTGCTCGTAGGTCTACCGTTTGAGCGAGAAGGACACCGCGTCCAAGCTCAGCATTCTTTTGACAAGAATTTGTACCCGATCGCGATTTCGCTCGCGTTTAGCTCCAACTATGACCTCTCGAGCATCATGGATATCTTCCGCATGTACGGCGACTTTCTCTACAACAAGGGCGACTACGACGGCAGTTTGCGCCAGTATGCGCGCACGATCGGTGGGCCACTTCATCTTATTTCGTGCATCTGAGGGAGACATGTCCTAGGACACGTCGAGCCTTCGTATGTCATTCGCCGCTTCTTGGATGCGCAGCGGATCCACAACCTCACCACGTACCTCGAGACGCTGCACACAAAGGCGTTTGCGACCGCCGAGCACACGACGCTGCTGCTCAACGTGCGTCCACCACCATCGTATTATCAACTTGACATGGATGTAGTGCTACACCAAGCTCAAGGACGTCAAGAAGCTCGACGCGTTCCTCCTCATTGACGACGACGGCAGCAGCGCCAAGGAAGGCACGCCGCAAGCCCTCACGTTTGACGTCGAGACGGCGCTGACGGTCTTGCGGGAAAACTACCCGCAGCACGCGCTCGCGCTCGCGAAAAAGCACGGCGAGCACTCGTGGTACCTCAAGATCCAACTCGACCGCATCTCGGACACCCTCAGCGACGCCGAGCATGCCCGCGTCGCCGATGCGCTCGACTACATTCGCGGTACGTCCACCGTCTCGATGCACCCATGCGACATGCATAATACCTCTAGGGCTATCGTTTGCCGAGGCCGACATGAATTTGCGCAAGTATGGGCGGACGCTCGTGACACACTTGCCGGGTCCGACGACCGAGCTCCTCCAGCAGCTGTGCACAGGCCGCTTCTCGGCCACGACCAACGCCAAGTCGGATCCTGGTAGAGAGATACGGCGCGAGAACGGTGGCTAAGGTGGCGTGTGTAGGCGACTTTCTGCACCTTTTTGTGTCGCACCGCACGCAACTGCGCGACTTCCTCGAGTACATTGTGCAAGTCGAGAGCGTCAGCAACACGTCGATCGGCAACACGCTGCTGGAGATGGTCCTCAACGACACGCACAAGCGCGAGGTGCCCAAGGACGACGAGGGCGATGAGCCGGAAGTGACGGAGGCGCCGTCGCCCGTGACGACCGAAGCCGCGGTGCTCTCGCTCCTCGACAACCCGCGTGTCAAGTACGACGAAGACCACGCGCTCATTTTGATGCAAATGCACGGGCTCAAGCAGGGCAAGCGGTATTTGTACCAGAAGCTGCACATGTACCACATGCTTCTCCAGCACCACATGGAGGAAGGTGAGGACGCGGCCGTGCTTGAGCTCGTCAAGCAGCAAACCGACAGCAACCTCTGGCTGCTGGCGCTGCGGTACTTTGCCGAGCGCGGACCGTATCCCAAAGGCGCCTCCGCGCGCTCGACGGACGAGTGGAGCGAACTCAAGCAGCTGCTCGCGCTTGTTGACGTGACGCCGACGCTGCAGATTCCGCCACTCCAAGTGGTGCGTCGGCCGTTTGTGTATCGAGATATCAAGTTGACACTTTGTGGCGAGGTAGGTGTCGATCTTGAGCCAGTCTCGCGAGATGCCGCTCTCAGTCGTGCGGCCGTACGTCGTGAGCCAGCTCAAGAAGGACCAGGCGCACATTGACGCTGACAGCGACGAGATCAAAAAGTACAAGCAAGACACGGCCAAGATGCGCACGCAAATGACTGCGCTCTCGTCCAAGGCGATGGTCTTCCAAGCGACCAAGTGCGACCTCTGCAGCCACGACTTGGATCTCCCGGTGGTGCATTTCATGTGCGGCCACTCGTTTCATCAAGTACGTACCCGCGTCTGTGTCGAGAATAACGTTCCATTGGCGGTAGAATTGCATTTCCGAGACGGAGCGCGAGTGCATCACGTGTGCGCCCGAGCACCGGCATTTGCTGAGCTTGAAGCAGTCGCTGGAAGTCAAGGCCGGCAACCACGAGCAGTTTTTCAACCAAGTACGCCGTCACTGCCTTGGTGGATGCGCCGATCTCATGTGGAGTGTAGCTCGAGACCGCGGCTGACGGCTTCAACACGATCGCCGAGTACTTTGGGAAGGGCATCTTCAAGTCGGAGGCGGCACTGGACCGCCGCCCGAGCGGCGTGGCCCGCTTTAGCAACGAGCTCTAAGCAAATCAAGAGCGATGTTTGTGTTTGGTCAAGTTAGATCGATGACGGTGGGGGCCGCTGCCGGTGGCCGAGGTGGCCGGGGTGGCGACACTGTGAGGTCTACGACCGAGCCCATCGAGCGCTTCCGCTTCTTGGTACCCGCACCGCACATGGCGCAAACGGTCTGCCGCTCGTCGTTGAGAAACGTGCACTGGTCGCAGCTCCACCCGTCGTACGGCTCGGGCGCGGCCTCGCCAATCTGACGACTCGGCTCGTCGTGCGTGCCGCATGTCAGTTGGTCGTGTCGTCGTCGCTCGGCGGCCTCGAGCGCTCTCTGCCGGAGCATCGCAGGGGTCAAGCTGGCCGCCGTGGCAGATGCATCGCCGCCGAGACGGCACGAGCCATTTGCGCCGACGAGGGCTTGGTGCTATGCTCTCGTACAAAGTCGTTGGCAGAGACGACGTGGGAGCGTACCCGCATGCGCTGTATCGCAGCGTCCGCTGCCGCCTTGGCAACGTTTCTCGCGCTGGCGCCGCCAAGCGCCTGGAAGGTGCAATCAGATGTACTTACGGACGCTGTAAAGGGCGACGCACATGTCCTTGGCCAGCGTCTTGGAACTGCGCGCCAGTGATGCCTGTAGAGCATCGTGGATGATTGAGTTTGACTGGCAGAGATGTCGACAAGCCCACCGATGAGGCCTTGGGCCATGAGGGTTTCCATCTCGGACGTCAGCTCGTCCAACAACTAGATCACAGGTAGGTCATCGCACGCAATGCCTGGAAGAGCTATCACCTTGTAGAAGGCTGCGTTGTGCGGTCCGATCTTCATATGCACCAGCTCGTGGAGCATCGTCCCGAGAAGGTCCTCGAACGGCAGGAAGCTCGTGGGCCGCGCCGCCGGACGCACTAGCCAGCAGCATGAGGCCATCGCGCGCCACGATGATGCATCGTACGGCGGACGTAGATTTTCCATCCATGGTTGACGTTCATCCCGAGCAAGTTGGCATTCTTCGGGAAGAACTCGAGGAGCTGCTGCACGCGGTACTGTCGCTTGGACATGATCGGAAGCACGTAGGATGCTATCCTCTCGAGGATGCGCTGCGCTTCGTCAACCTGCGGCTGTCGCTTCTACATGCTCCATCTCCATGAGCCTCCATGAAGCGCTTCGTCCATGTCTACCAGCGCGCGGATCGTCGGGATCTGCCACTCCATGCGCCGGCTTCGCGGGTCTTCAAAATTGGACGCCCGCGTCCGGAAAACAAACAGCATTATCCGTAGCCTGTATCCGGGAGTATCCAATCTTTATCCGGTCGATCTTTAACCGGACACGTGCGTGCCGCGAGTAGCCATCAAAATGAATCTCGCGCGCTTGAAATCGGACTTGTCCGCATACAGCGTCCTTCAACTAGGACATGACGCGCATGCAAACGCGTAGGAGCACCCCCCACGTGGCGGCCTGTGGGACCCCATCAACGTGCAGTCGCTATTTGGACTTGCGGTTTGTATGCCGAGGCCACGAGGTTCTAAAAATAGTTTCTCGAACCTACGATGCGATACAAACAGCAAGACATTTTAATTCGACCCGGCGCTCCCACCCCTTCAACCTGTGGCTCCCCCACACGCCCATACAAACTTCAAGTGTTGACCATCTACCCTATTCCCGCTCGTACAGCACCGTACACACTGTACGTATTGCGTGGCGCTTTTATGATACAAAGTACAAGTGCAAACGTACATTGTGTCGTACAAGAGCGATACGTACGCCTGTTTTGCGACCGCAGATTCGAAAAACGGACCGCGACGAGCTCCACAAGCAAATCAGCCGCGTGAGCGCAAGGTCCGTCGTCGAGCATGGTACGAGGAAGCATTGCCGCCGAGTCCATGGTCCTCATGGAGGAATGCTAGAGCACGAAGAAGAGCCCTGCCAAGGCCCCGAAGCACGTCGAGGAAGATGTCGATGCCGAGGAAGAGGAAGATGATGTCGAGGACGCTGGCGACGACAGCGTCGAAGACGAAGATGGCGACGACGAGCCGGCCGACGACTCGGCCGAGGACCAAGAGGGCGGTGACGACGAGGAAGACGACGACACGCATGAAGAAGAAGACGCTGAAGACGCCGAGGAAGAGGTCGGTTTATCCTATCTGTATACAGAATTCGAGGTAGTCGCGAGACCTCGGGCCAGCTCTAGCGCTTATGCAATAAGGATCACGTGGCTCATCCATCGTGCGCTATAGGACGACGAGAACGACGAGGACTTTGAAGGCGACGCTGGTGGCGACGACGATGACGACGAAGCCGAAGACGACGACGACGAGGATGAAGAAGAGGCTCGCCCGGCAAAGAAGCAGAAGAAATAAATTGCTAGGTTGCATGTTCTACTAAGTCCCACGACCGCAGCGCGTGGTGCCGTTATACGAGCAGCGCGCATCGTCGGACGTTCTCTTCCGTCTTTTCGCCGTCGACGCATACCTGCGCGATCTATGGAAACAGGTGGTCCGATCCCGCTCAGCCGTCAACACATACCCATCTCGCATGCTGCGTTATCATGCCGCCGTACCGTAGACGTCAACCGTGCTGCATATTCGAGGCGACGACGAGGAACGCATGAAGGCAAGGTGCATGTTGATAGATGGCATGAAGACTATGGCAGCCTCGTACTGGACGAGCTGCGACTACCCCACCATCGTCCGCTTGCGCCCACGCGAGCGCACGAGGTATAATTTATGAAACACCGTGTCGGCGCGACGCGACTTGGCCTTGTACGCGCGCAGGATCTCGGCCACCTAGGCGACATGAGATGCGGCCAATCGATAAGTCGTTCTTGTACCAAGTCGTCCGACTGCACGTGCGTGCTCTGGAACGCGCGCTCCATCACGTAGAGGTCCACGGCCTTGTCTTCGGGCAGCGGCTGCGAGTTGGCAAGGCCAAAGTCAATCACCGTCTACATGCAGCATCGTGGGTCCAAGCAGCAGCAGCAGGCAGGCGCATACGATGGTCGTGACGTCGTCCTTCTTCATCAAGTTGGAGGTCGTGAGATCGCCATGGACAATGTCGGCGTCATGCATGCGGGCGACGGCGACGCCGATCTGGTACGCAAGCTCTTTCGCTGCCGGCGCGTACGTCTGCGTCGCAGCGTCGTACATGTTGAAGAGCCATTGCTTGACACTGAGCCCGATGATGCGCTCCATGAAGAGGCGGCCTTTGGTCTCGTCGATGAGGAGGATGCAAGGCGTGTCGACGCCAGCCTTGCGACACTTCATGTTGCAGCGGGCTTCCTGCACGAGGCGGCGGTGGCTAAGCTTCTTGTCGAGCTGCGGCAGCCGGTAGGCCTTGACGACGCGCTCCTTGATGACGCATGGTCGGCCAGCAAAGGTCGTGCCATATACGATCTACTTGGACGATGAGATGCATGGCCAGAGCGATCGGCGCTTACCGCTTCCGCGCCCTGGCTGAGGACTTCCATCTCGCTTGTCGACGCCATGTCCAACCACAAAACTTGCTCCTCGGATCGCGTCATCCGGATACGTCGACATCCGGTTGACAGGATAAAAACACCCAATTAGCGTTTCGTGACGTGGCGTGCTGCGCGCACTCGGATGCACCAACTACTACATGAAAGAGCCCATAAGCCGCATGGGCGGAAGATGCAGAGAATGGTAACTACCAGGCTGATGTAGCTGTATACAGGGTTTCAGCGACAGAGACGGAACGTCGAGAGATCCCTCGTAGGGCAACGCCATCTTGCCCTGGCCGACGTATCATCCATCCACTTGTCCTATGCATTGTGTGTTTGTATTAAGTGCAGTGTAGCAACACAGTAAGGGTTCTGCTCAAGGTGAAGGCGGCATCATTCCACCACCTCGTTTGAGCGAACGTCGGGGCACATTGCACCATCGAGCTCTTCTCAACCCATCGCGCTCGGGACCCTCAAAGACTGGTACAAAGCGTCTGTCTTGCACTGAGATGTATAGCACGTTACACCTCGTAATGTGTCGAGTAGCGCCGTCTTCACTTTGTTTCTTCAGTGATTTCCTTCGGTGCCGGCTTGTAGCTGATGTACGACATGTACGCGTTCCAGAAAAGACCGACAACGTTCGAGAAGAGCACTACAGAGGACGCTCCGCAATCCTTTCCTGTCGACATATCGCGCAATGTACCTTGGAGCGGCGGCGGAACCAGGCCAAAGTTGCAAAACTGTGCCGGGATCCACACGACCCAGTTCGTCTTCACAGCGTCCCACCAATCGGTCGAGATCTTGGAACGAATGCGATCCGTGACCGGCACCTCTAGCATTGATGCATGAGCTTTCATGCAATCGCAGTGCAAATGGTACCCGAGTCGTTCGTCGCGGTGAGAACAGCAAAGAACGACGCCATGAACGTTGGCGCAAACACGAATTGGTCGAGCACGAGGCGCTTCGCGACCGCGGTCTTGGCCGTACCAGCAATCGCGCGGTTGAGGAAGCCGTACCACACGTGCAGCGTCGGCGCAATGTAGACACCGCCCAGCGTCGTAAAGATGGCAAAGCGCTTGGCGTCGAACGGGTGATCTTCAAAGACCGTCTGGCACGTGATGTCGCCGAGGCCTGCAATGCCAGCGCTGGTCACGACCTTGGTCGGCAGCGGCGAGCGCTCAAGCAGCGCAAGGTACGCCTGCCACGGGCCTTGCGGCTTGGGCACCGACGAGAAGGCGCGGGCCGACGCCTGCTGCACACGCTGCGCTGCGCGTCGCACGCAAAACATCACAAATTGGGGTGAACCCCAGCAACTGATGTCAACGCGCCGGATAAACCTCTAAATCTCGATCTTTGCTGCCCAACTTCAACAAACGTGCAGTGGTTGGCAACGCGGCAGCCAGCGACCCCACCTTCCCGAACGCTGCCAGTAGGACGATCCGAGAGTCCAATGCGCTGGCTCATCCCTACGACAGTTGTCGGTATGCGCAGCTGGACCGCGGCCGTGCTCCGCGCTGTGCGAGGAAGGCGTGCCGCAAAAAACAGGTCGGCATATGCCGAATTTAAATTCTTTAACCGGCATCCGGTTACGGAGGATCCCGAACAGGCACGACGCAGCCGTCGTCGATGAGCGGCCGAGTCGACGGAACAACGACCAACCAGCGCAACGGCTGCTCACGTGGGAAGATGGCCGATGACGCGCCGGAGGAAGCGACGATCGAGGCGCTCGAGGCCGACATACAAGTGCTGGCGGACCATATCAAGGACTTGCAAGATGCACTCGGTGGCCGCCACTACCATCACGTTTGCCAGCTGACTTGGCCCAACTACGTAGACGCAAAGACGGCTGAGAGCGTGCGCTGGAAGACTGCCTATGACCATGTGCATGATGACCATGTGGCCGCAACCATGGCGCTGGCAACGATGCGGCAGACGCTGCAGGCAAGCCAACAAGCCAATATCGACGTCACATTGCAGTTGGCGCAGCTCCAGCAGGCGAGTGCCCGAACAGAAGACACTTCAAATGACTTGGCGCGGGCGCTACGGCAGCAAGAAACACACGTACGTATTCTACGATATGTGGTTGCCTAATGCGATGAAGCGCAGGCCCACCGCCTCGAGCAAGAGCTTTGCGAGCTCCAACGACGGCAGCAGCAGCATGAACGACTTCAAGCCGAGTGGGCGCAAGAGAGAGCGCAGTTGCAACGGGCGCTGCAGCTCGAGCAAGATCAGCGCATGGACCTGGAAGCCGATGCAGTGCACCAAAAGCATCTGCACCAAGCGGCCATCGAGGCGCACATGGCGCAGCAATCAAAGCACAGAGACATACTGACGAGCTTGCGCCAGGACGTTGCGCACCTTGAGAAAGAGCTTATTGAGGCACGAGCACCGCCAGTACCGTGGGCCCATCGCACTATGCCCCCACCAGCGCCACGCATTGCACCACTGCGGGTGCACGCCGATCTCGTTGAGATACCGGTCACCGAGTCGATCTTGCCCAACCGAGTCGACGATACGCACGTCAAGTCCTCAACGTCGACGCTTGCCAAGCGGGCTGTGCCCAAGTACGCCCAACACATCTTCCCGAGTCCCACGTAGACCCTTCTCTTGCCATCGTCCGAGACCTTTAGGTATAAGTACCGTAATTTATTGTTTAACTTACTTTTACGGGGCGCTTGTCAACTCTCCGGCGCGGTCAGTTCTCGCATCAACGATGACCATGTCGCTGGGTCGTCTATCCGGATATTGGAGAGTACTTATCCGGTCATTTTGGCAGGAGCAACCTCGTCCAGGAAGCCATCGCTGCAGCAGCATGCCTGTCTACTTGATCTACTTTGTGCATCGGTACTTGGACTTTCGGCTGCCCGAGCTCGACGCAGTCCTGGGGCTCGCTGGTGTCGACGACGTCCGCGCCTGCTACGACGCGCCGACGACCGACTCGCCGTTCCTCCTCCTCCACCTCCCGTCCGACGACGTGGCGAAGCTCGTCGCCGCCCGCTGCGTGCTCATCAAGGGCATCTACGCGTACATCACGCACGCCGAGGGCGCGAGCGATTTGTACGACAGCCTGCGCGCCAAGATTGCCGCGCTATCGGCGGCCGACCGCGCGAGCGCGCAGCTCCACGACGAGACGACGTGGAGCCTCCAAGTCGACTGCTTTGGGCAGCGGTTGTCGCTCGACGAGCAAAACAAGCGGCGACACGAGCTCACGGACGCGATTCCGCTGCTCGGCGACATCCAGATCAAGCAGCCAGCGCGCACGTACTGGCTGCTCGAAGAGAAGGGCGTCGGGCCCGGCGCGACCCACGTCCGCCGCGTCTTCTTCGTCAAGTCGCTCGCCGTCATCCGCGTCGTGGGCCGGGACTTTGTCGACAAGCACAAGATCAAGAAGCGCAAGTTTATCGGACCGACCACCATGGACCACGAGCTGTCCCTGGTCATGGCCAACCTCGCTAAGGTCGGTCCCGGCGCGATTGTCTGCGACCCGTTCGTGGGCACCGCAAGCGTCCTCGTCGCGTGCACTCAGTTTGGCGCGACGTGCATCGGTGGCGGTACGTGCCATCTCTCTCTCTCTCCATCGACTCGATTGCTTGCGTAGACATTGAGATGCAAGGACTCTTCCGGAAGGAAAATGCGACGATTGCGAGCAACTTTGAGCAGTACAACCTGCCGTGCCCCGACTTTGTGCAGTGGGATCTGAGCCAGCGCGTGCTGTGTCCAAAGCCGTTCTGGGACGCGATCGTGTGCGACCCGCCATACGGCCTCCGCGCCGGCGCCCGCAAGTGCTCGGCCAAATCGGCCAAGAAGCCGTTCGAGCTCTACGCGCCGAGCTCCGTGCTCACGGACCTCTTGCAGTGGGCGGCCGCCCGGCTGGTCAAGCACGGCCGCCTCGTCTACGTGCTTGCGTGCAAGACCGACCCGAACGGTGCGTACGACGACCAGCTCCCGACGCACCCGTGCTTGACGCCGCTCCACGTGTGCGTGCAGCCGATCACGCAAAAGTTTGTTCGGCTCTTTGTGACCATGGTCAAAGCCAAGGACATGCGCGCCGAGGATGTCTCGGTCGCCTCGACGCTCGACGTGGGCTGGTAGACGACAACAACGACAGAGGAGTACGGTAGATGATGATGACGATGAAGAAGATAGAGCTTAGGCATGCATGCGAGCGGTCGTCCGCGCAATGATCGAGAGGATCTCTTCAATGTCGTCTTCGGTGAAGCGCTTCTGGAGCGACGGGATGAGCGCCATGGCCTCTTCGGGCTCTTCCGGGTTGAGGTTGGAGAGACAAGCAATCTCAAACTCTTCGAGGCGGATCTCGACCGTCTGCGACGGGTCGTCCGGGTGCTCGCGCGAGAACTCGTACGTGATGAGCGCCTCGCGGAGCTCGGTCACGGACGCTTGGTTCGAGACCGGGTCCTTCGTGCCCGAGAAGCGCTGCACGTACGAGTACGTCTTCTGGAAGACGTTGGTGAGCGTCTTCTCTTGGCTCTCGTAGTCGGACTTTTGCTTCTCGAGGATGACGGCGACCTCGGCGTTGGACAAGCACGTCTCGCCCTGGAAGTCTTCGCCAAGGATGAGCTCGGCCGCGTCCTCCGTGTCGATCGCGTGGTTGCGCCCCAATGCGTTCATTTCCGCCACGCAAGTGCAATTCTGACCGAATACCGGATACGCATCATAATATCCGGAATTCCTGCCACTCTGCCATGATTGAAACTTTTTACCATGTCCTGCACCATGGTGAGGAGGCGCTTGGACGAGCAATGCATGCACCTGGTTGCAGCTGGCGGTTGGGATCGCAGTTCGGTCGTTGGGGACGCAAATTCACAGGCGAAGGATCGTCACGAGACCGACTTTGTGGACTGTGAGGTGTTGAATCCGTTAAGCCCGTGGTGCAGATACCGGTAGTATGTGCAGTATGTAGGTGGCTAGCAGGTGACTTGATTGTCGAGTGGCCATGTGCTTGATGCGAGTCATAGCGCAGAGGTAAGATTGACTGCTGGATTCTCCGTGGTAAGCGCGTTAGCTGGTAGATGCTGGTAGACGTTAGTACGGCATGAGGGCATGTGCGCCAAGGCTGACAATAGAGCTGCAATCATCGCTGCTGTGTGATCTCCGCTCATATATTTATGATCTCCGCTGGTACAAAATGACAGCGTGTCTGGTTGGTGGTGTGGTAAGGCAGCTGGGTAAGGTGGTAAGGCGCCTTGAACGGTCGTCGGACCTGACTCGAGTTGGATTTCATTCGGCTTGAATCGCGTCTACGGTGCCAACACTGACAGGCACCACTGTGGACGTTGCTGTGCAAGATCCATTGAAGATCATGGCTGCAGTGCTCCGAGTGGCTTTTTGCTGGAGCATTTATTATTGGCGAACGCCGTATATAGATGTATAAGTGGCACGCTGCCAAAAATAACAAAAGAGTCGATTGCTCGCTCTGCACGCTTCACCTGCCAACGTTACGTAGCTCGTTCTGGTCCCTATGACGGTATCTACCTTGCTGCAAAGTTTCGGTACTTTTATTTTTCAACGCGATTGGGTTGACCAAGACGCCGGGCTCCGGGCGCAACGCCAGTTGAGCATGATAAATGCGGTGGTTTTAGCCTTTATTTGCTCTCTTTTGATTGTTCGGTGATTGTATACTTGATGTTTCTATGTGTCAAGTTGCGTGCATGTAGCTGTACCACATAGTGGCAACGTTGCATCTGCCCAAAACGCCATGGCAGGCAAGCCCAAGGAGTACCCAGCGCTGCTCGCGCACGACGTGGTGTGCAACGACGCCCACGCCGACCTCCTTGGTCGCATGCAGCCGTCTGCGCGCTTCAATGCAGACCTCGTCACTGAGAGTCCCACGGTCCCGTTCACGTACACGCGTCGGTACCTGGTCATGACGACGAGCGGGCTCCGGACGCACACGATCTCCGAGTCCTGCGAGCACCCGCGTAGCCGTGGCCGATGCGACGCAGCGCTCCGTGTGCCTCTGCGCTTTGTCGACATGATCCAGTGCAAGCCGACCATCGGCAATGGCGTCGAGTGGTTCATGGTGCGAGTGCAATGGACCGACAAATCCAGCGACACGTGGATGCATGCAGCGGACGTCCGTCAAGAGCACCGCAACTTGCTGCAGCAGCTCTTCATGGCGACGCTCAACTCGTGGCAGCGCGTCGACAAGGTCCTTCCGGCGTCGTGGGAGGCCTACCCGGCTGAAGACCGCCTCTGGCTCGACGACCCGCTCGTGGCCAGCTGGCTGCAAACGGCGCAACCGATCAAGGTGCAGCCGCCAGATGACGTGCAAGCGACGCTCAAGCGTCCGGCGGCACCACTGGGTACGCACAGCAAGCGCATGAAGCCGCCTCTTCCCGACGACACCGAGTCCGACGACTCGATGGACGAGCAAAGCGAGCACGAGCCGACTCCTGCTGCCGTCGTTGACATGGTTGACGAAGCCGTGTGCAATCTGAGCATGCTCGAACTCAAGGCCAAGCACTTTTCTGCACTGCCGTCGCCACCGCCGGTGTCCGTCGCCTGCCCGTGCGGCTTGGTCGCCGACGACGACGACGCGTACTTGGGTCTCTGGTTTGTCTGCGCCAATAAGCACTGCGGCCGCGCGATGCACGCCGTGTGCACGAGCCCGGCCGCGCGTTTTTGTGCGCGCTGCGAGCCGCGACCTCGTCGCACGTTGAGCGCCATCGACCTCGTCCTCGCCGCGCAGGTCAACGCAGTGCACTTGCTCCGTGCCGAAAAGGATGTCCCTCTCGAGGGGTCGTTGCTGCATGAGTGCATTTTAGCGGCCGCCGACGCGGGCGCCATCGACGCGCTGCAGTACCTCCTCGCGCGCAGCCCCAAGGCCCAGTGGCACTCGATTGTCGACGACTTTGGCCGCAACCCGCTGCATTTGGCGATTGCGCACCGGCACGCGAGTGCTGTCGAGCACATGGTGTCGCAGCGGCCGCTGCTCTTGCTCGCGACGGACGCCTTCCAGCAGTCGGGCATGGAGCTCCTCTTGTACGAGCTGCCCGGCGTGTTTTTGCGCCTCGTACAGCAGCTCCCTTTCTTGCTGCAGATCTCGGACGACAAGAACAATACCATGGCGCACATGGTACGCCACCTTCTATCTCAGAATGACAGATCTGATATGCTGTTCTAGTTGTGCCGCGCGCTGCCGCAGACCGACTTTGCCGCGCTCGTCAATGTGATGCCGTACAACCTGTTTGTCTCGTCGAACGACGACGGTGAGACACCCTTGATGCGCGCATGTCAGCACCCTGACCTCGGGGCCCAGCACTTGCGGGTGCTGGCCCTCCCGACGGATTGGTGGTTCGTGACCGACCGAAATGGGCACGGGCCGCTGCACCACCTGCTCATGGCCGGGAACGGCCACCTCCTCTTGCACGTCGAACGCTCCGTCGTGCTGGAGACGCCAGATCTCTATACGTGTGCGATGCAGCGCGGTCAAACCATGGCCGTGGCCATGCTGCTGCGTCACTTTGATGCGCGCTTGCTCGAGCGCGAGGGCGCGGATCAGCTCTGGCCCATCGTGCTTGCGCCCACGTCTGCGTTTGTGTTGCAGCTGCTCAAGCACCACACGCGCGCCCAGCTGCAGTATGTGCACGATGCGGCCGCGGTGGCGCCGGATGCGGTGCGCACCCTCGTGCACCGGATGGCGACCGACGCGAGCATCCTCACGTTCCTCGACCAGCTCGTCGCGGCCGAGACGAACCTGCTGGCAGCACCGTTCTTTGTGCGGTACCAGCACTTGCTTGGCTTGGACGCCAAGCTCTCGCAGCTGCGCAATGTCTTGACGCTACCACGAAGCGCGGTTGGCGTCATCATCACGGCGCCGGACGAGGCATCGTGCTGGGCCGCGCTGCTCTTGGCGGCCGGGTCGATCTCCAACTGGCGCGAGGTGCGACATGACTTTTTTTTGAGGATTTGATTTCACACAAAATTTGTTTCGTAGCCCATCACGCTGTGCACGCCGAGCCGTCGCTTTGTGTCGTCCGACGACGCTTTCTGGTCGATGCTCTGGCCGCAACTGCTGGCGGCGCGCGTGCTGGACGAGCTGCACCCTGCGACCATGCTCGTGCTCGGCAAGCTCGTCGGGCACCTCGTGTGCATGCAGAAGACACTGCCGCCAACGCCGACGATGTCCATGGACCTCTTCCGGTGCCTCGTCGACAAGCCGAACGCAATGTCGGCAGCGTACCTCGCGAAGCGCGCGGATCGCCACGTGCTCGAGACAGCCGCGAGCGCGTTTCGCCAGCAGTTGTTCCGCCTCGTGCCGCTCGACCAGTGGACCGCGCCCGAGCTCTACGTGCTCATGTTTCGCGTGCCTCGGGACGTGGCGGCGTGGCGGGCGCAGGTGCAGCACCAGCCCGGCGTCGAGCCCCACACGAACGAGACGATCCAGATGTGGTGGCGCGTCGTCAACGCGCTTCCGACGCCCGTGTACAGCATGCTCCACGTCATTGTGGGCGGGGGTCCGTGGATGCTGGGCATCAACACGATTTCGACCACGCTCGGGCCACGCGAGGTCACGCTGAGCGCCGACATTGCGACGGAGAAGGACCTCACGGACGCATTGACCCTAGCACTTCGGGCCGCATGAGCGACGTGAATGAATCATTTTGAATTGCTGCGATTCTCTTGACTGTACTTGGAGATGGATAGACAGATGGATAGATGCATAGGTATTCAAGACCATTCAGGACCAGTAGGCGAAGAAGATCTCTCGTGCGAGGTAGAGCCACTAATGCCATGAGTCATGGCATTAGTTCGCGCAGGTCATCAACAAGGGTCATGGCCCATGACCCTTGTTGATGACCTGCGGCAGCGCGCGAAGCATGCCGGCGTGTGATTGGCTGTCGAAACGAAGCAGCACGATGGGATTGGCCATGGCGGCTTCACGGTTATAGCGAATCAGCAGGCGCGCTGAGAAAAACGCATTTAACGTGTAGGTTAAACATAGCCGGATGGGGTCAAGACGCTATGCAGGCCCTCGTTGTCGCACATCCCAGTCGCGATCCGAGGCCTGCATCCGAGTAGGACGGCGTGGATATGTAGGCGCAAGAGCATACTTGACTGCGTAGAGAGAGCCGAGCCGAGATCCATCGGTGCATACAACGTAATAAAACGGATGTCGAAGGTGTTTACCTCGATTCCCAATAAAACAGAATCCAACCAAAAGCAAACTCGCGACGGTGCAGCGAGAGGGATATGCACCGACGAGTCGACGCCTTCCCGCCCGTCGAGGACGACGACGCCGACGTCTTCGCGTCGCCGGCGTCCGACCTCTTGCTGCGGACGCTGGAGCCTGGGGCGTTCGAAGCGCAGCTGCGCATGGAGGCCCCGACCGCGCCCTTCAAGTACACGCGCCGCTTCCTCGTGCTTGATGCGCGCGGCAACTACCTCGTCAAGACGATGCACGGCGTGTGCGACGATCCTGTGCATGTTCCTAGCCACGCGATGACGTCCAAGACGCGGGCCATGGTCAAGCTGCTGGACCTGATCGAGCTCGTCCCGCTCATTGCACCCCAGGTGCGGCCTCGGCGCTTCGCCCGCGCGCGCTGGTCGTCCGGTCCCAACACGTGGCTGGACATCGAGACGTTGCCGTTCTCTGGTAAAGCGCTGGCGCAGGAGCTGTACGTTGCCACGGCGCACTCGTGGCGTCTCGTCGACGCCATCAAACTCGCCTCGTGGGATCTCTACAAGACCGAGACCGCGCTCTGGGAAGCCAACCCCGCCGTCATCCAGTACCGAGCTACGTTGGCGCATACAGCCGAGCGAGAGTCGGTGCAGCAAGGTCAGCGAGAGTCACCGCGGCAGGAGAAGGCTGCCGTTCTCGCGGCGCGAACCCGCCCCGCCGACTCTTTAAGCGCGAGCTCGGACAAAAGCAGCGCCCGTCGCAAAAGGCCGCGGATGGAGCAAGCGGCGCGTCAGCGTGCCACGTCGCCGGATGGTATCTGCGTCAAGCGCCGACAGCCGAGCACGCATGCCATGCCCGAAGGCATCAACCTCGCGTCGCTCGTGCCGGGTGCGTCCAGCGACATTGTCATCATCTCGCTCGACTCAGACTCGGACTCGGACTCGGACGTGGCGTCGCCTCCGCCCGCGCCGATGCAAACACCACCCGTCATCGAGCTTCTGGACTCGCCAGCAGCCGTCCACAGCGCTCGTGAGTCTCCGATTCCGTCTGCAGCGACCGCCCAGAGTGTGCAAGTCGCGGATCGCAACGCCAAGCGGGCTTGGAAGCTCGGTGCGGCTGCTCTAAACGAAAACTTGGCCTTGGAGCGCAGTGCGACCGTGGACAAGGAGGCTCCGCCGTCGCCACACGCCCCAGCGTCCGTGTCGTGGTCGCCGGCATCGCCCGAGAATCTCAGCAACGCGTCGACTTCCGATGAAAAAGATACAACCGGCGCATTGACGACGGTGCCCGAACGAGACGGGCGCAAGCAGTCGCCACCGCCTGACGACCTACTGCCGCCGCATGTGTCGCCCGACGACGACGACCTCATACCGGTCCAGACGACCCGAAAGCACCACAACGTCATTTTGGACGACGACGACGACGACGAGCTCACATGTCACCATACGACGGCACCCGCCATGCCCCACACGTTGCAGTCATCGAGTGCCGAACCAGAACGATTTAGAGACGTTGCGCCGGTGCCATCCTCGCGCGCGAAAGACTCGGCACCGGAAACCTTAGCACCGGACGTGGTGCCCGACGCGCCGAGCCCGACATCGGTCCCGAATGCCGCAATCCAACCACCGAGCATATTAGCACCAGCCTCCAGCACACAAGAGGCGATGTCGGCGACGACGCGGTGCAAGATGGCACTCTTCCAGCCCATTCCGCAGCCAGTAGCACGCTGGGCGTGCCCGTGCGGCAATCCGAGTCCCGTCAAGCCACACGCGTCGTCGTTCCTCGTTTGCCGCACGCGGTCGTGTGGCGCATGGATGCACCGTATGTGCGTGCCGCCGTCCACGGTCTACTGCCCGCAATGCGCGCCGCCGCCTCGATGCATGACTATGCAAGCGTTCCAAAGCGCACTCTGGCAGGCGAGTGCGACCAACAATGTCGTATGGCTCGAGCAGCTCCTCGCTACAACGTCATGTGCGATCGACTGGACGTACGCGTATCGCGGCGACACGTGCGTCCTCGTTGCTGCAAAAACTGACTCGATGCAAGTGCTGCTTCGCCTCCTCGCGCTCTTACCCGTCGCCACGTGGCCGACGCACGTGAGTCGCTTCCACAACAACGTACTGCACTTGACCCGCAGGACCAAGCACGTATCGGCCGTGGTGTCGATCATTGCGCGCTGCCCGCAGCTGCTGTCTCGACTCAACGCGGTAGGGCTTTCGCCCATGGCACTCTACATGCAGCAGGTGCCGCACTTGGTCGCCTCGCTCTTGCAGCACTTTGTGCCACTACGCACCATCGTGGACGACGTGGGCAACACGTGGGCGCACTACGTACGTCTCGTCCTACCTTGTATGGAACGACGATTTAAAAACTTATTGTCTCTGTCTAGCTGTGCGTGTCACTGCCCGACAACTTTGCGACGCTTTTGGCGCTGCTTCCGCCCGTGCAACTGAACGTTTTCAACGCGGCGATGACGCCGCTCATGCTGCTCTGCCAGAACAAGAACGTGACCGCCGCCCACATGGATCTGGTCGTTCGGCTGCAGCCCCATTGGTTTGCAATGGACAGCCGCGGCTACTCGGCCGTGCACTGGTTGGTTCTGGCCAAGAATGCGCCGCTTCTGCGCCACCTGCCCATTAGTGTCGTGCACACATCGCCCAACTTGTACGCCGCCGCCATCTTTTGCAACGACGAGGCGGCTGTCGGCGTCCTCCAAGAGCTCCAGATGCCTCTGTGCGTGCAGCAGGGCGTCTCGGGGCCATGGCCGATCGCGATGGCGACGACGGCGAGCATGGCGCGAGCACTGCTCTCGATGGACCCGCTCCCGCAGCTCGAGTATGTGTACAGTGTGAGCACACAAAAGGCCGACCCGCCCGTCGTACTGCGGTTGCTCCTCGACGACATGGCCCTTGGCGAGTATCTCAACTCGCTGGTCGCGCGCGATTTGCAAGCGGCGAAATGCGGCTTTTTTCAGCGGTACCGGTCGGTGCTGTGCGTCGACCATAAGCTCGTGCAGCTCCAAGACGCGCTTCGGAACCACACGGCGGCCCAACCGGCCAACACAGTTATGCACGTGGGTGGCCGCGACCAGTGGTGGACGTCATTTGTTGATCAAGTCAAGTCGATCAGCGACTGGCGCCAGCCAATCCAGTTTATCTTCCACGGCGACACGACGGTGCGCAGCACGCAGGAAGCGTCGACGTGCTCGGATCTCTGGGTCCAGCTCCAAACCGTGTTTGCGACGGGCAACCTCATATCCGGGAATCTGCTGGCGCTGGGGCTTCTTCTCGGACACATGGTCTGGATGCGCCAGACCATCTCGTCGCCGCGACTACCGCTGCCGCTCTTGCGCCACTTTGTGTGTGGCCATGCTGCGACGGGCTCGAGTCTGCCGCCTATTGCTGGCTTTGTGCACTGGAATGCCGTGGCCACGTCGGACGCGGCGGCCACGATCTTCCGCAAGGGCTTTCGGCATGTCGTTGGCGACCTTCTCGAGGGCTGGCACGCGCTCGAAGTCAGCGTCCTGCTGCATTCGATGACGGCGTTTCCCGTGCCGCTCGAGGCGTGGCAAGCCAGCGTCGAGTCGGCGGCGCATGTGGTTGTGGGCTGGTGGTGGCAATTTCTGCGCACGCTGCGGCCCATCGAGCTCTACATGGTCTACAGCTGCGTCGGCGGCGACAAGCCCGTCGAGGTCGTATTGTTGAACGCGTCGTCGGTCGTCGTACTGCGTGATGGTGCGATTGGCTTGCCAACCGTCGAGTCGTACGCCGAGCTGGCGCTGCGCGTCCGCCAAGCCCTGCGCAATCCGTTGATTTAATCGAGTTTTCGTCAAGTGTTGTTTGCGTGCGAATGGGTGGTCTTGTAGGCTTTTTACGCGAGGTAGAGAGGGATATATGAAGGGCCATTTTCGAGAAGAGAAAGAGGTTTTCCGCGCGACGGGACGAGCAATCGCAAAGAACAGAAGAATAGAAGAAGAGCTGCCTAAGCAGCAAAGAAAATCAAGGCGCAGAGCGGTCTCACTCAAGCCATTCCTCAATTTGGCAGCTCATAGCAATTTAGCTAACCCACATTGCCCACCACTTGGGCAGGCGGGGCACCAATACATTCGTAACCCCCCAACCTGCTCGGCCGTTTGCGAGGAAAGGAAATACCACGAGTACTACGGTTAGGCCCTGCGTCATTAAAATGTGAACCGATTATCGCATGACACGGTTGGACTTGAATTCGCTTTTGAAAATATGCGTTGAGAGTAGCGGAAGACAAGTCACTGTTTAGTGTACGCAGACAACACCGCGTCAGTAAATTGGTTGCGGTTGCTCCGAGCCGTGGTGACCATGTTAGAAATCACACAGCGGCTACCGATCTAGACTTACAGAACTACTTACCATGCACATATTACTACTGGTCTAGCTTACATAACGAACAATATCACTTTCATATTTGCATTCTACTTCACACATCTCAGATGGTGCCACGCTGGGTGCCACGGTACAGCGCACTGCGTGGCTCAGACTCCTTACAGACCTCCGCGGCGAGGCGCCTTTCGAGCGCAGAAAGCTTTTGGTTTGTCGCTGCGATCGATGCTGCAATCGTGTCCTCCACGTCGCGGATCTTGGCCGCCAAAATCTCAATCGCCTCGACCGCCAATGGCGCCATATCAAACGTGTAGTCGAGCTCGAGCTCGGGCGAGAGCACCATGCGCAGAGTGAGCTGGAGATGGCCGTCTTGCGCGTCCGCAACGCACAACTTCTCGCGCGTCGACGGCTTTAAAGTCTCGGCGGCGCGCTATACGTGCATCCAGACTGCCAGTATGAAAAAGAAGATAGAGTACCTTGAACGCTGCCATGACGGCAGGCATGGGCAGCATAATGCTTGGTGGCGCATGCTGCGTCATGTCCGAAACGCAACATTGCCTAGTTGCCAAGCGTCTTCAACTGCACGGCGGACTTTTGAAAGGTGTGTACCATTGGCGCTTGGAAGCCTTGGACTCGAGCCAGACGACGTAGCGCTCGCTCTTGGTCATCGTCGCGACAACAAGTCGATAGGAGCCCGACGTCGCAACAAAGGCAGCGTTTTGCGCAAAAACCACTGGCAGTTGCTGCTTCATTGTCGACAAAAAGAGAGTGTGCGTGTGGAGACATGGTTGTCAACAATCCCAACCATCAAGCTTACCGGAGCACCTTCTTTTCTCGTTAGCCTATGGCTCTTGAGAGGAAGTGACGAATCGTCACTTGCTCTCACAAGCCCCGCACGAGGGGTCATTTGCCGTAGCTAGTGACACCAGCTCACGGGGGCTAATGAGAACGTATACGTAATATAAATTTTTAGAGAAATGAAAAATTGGTTTTCGGGAGCGGGGGCGAACGAAGCGGCGCCAAGCATTTCTGCTTGGGTCGCCTAGCGCAAAAGTCACCCACCGCACCGCACCCGATTGCCTTTTTTGCCCCAACACGGTGTCTCCTCTGCTCCACCTCGACGAAGGAAGCCCGCGTAGGAAATGCCGTCTACGTTCTCGTTGGCCAATTGCAGAGAAAGGCAGGCATTGGGCAACGCACAACACCAACGGACGGTGTCCAAAATGTCGTTGAGCCGAAATGACGCGATGCACCGTACGTCCGCCCAAAGATGCAGCAGCCGAAGCGGCGGGCCTTGACAAAAAGCAACTCGCGCACGCCAACGAGGACAAGCCCGCGAAAGTTGCGCGCCAAGAGAGCCACTGCAAGAGCCATACGACGGCGCATGCCAACGAGGACGAACCAGGCGTTGCGTATGCCGCATACAGATGGAAAGGTGGGTGCCGCATACGGTATGCGGCACCCACCTTTCCATCTGTGTCTCCTCCAATCACCATAAACGATATTAGACTAGACCACACGGTTAAGTCGTAAAAAGCAAACGACATTTTTACTTTAGAAAACGATCGTGGGCTCTGCCGTCGCGTTGGTGGTATTTCCAAACACAGTTTGAGGCGCGTGCATGGCTTTGAGGTCAATGACGCCGGCGCGCAAGAGGTTTTGGAGACTCCACCCGTCGCCGCGCCAGTCGGTCGCGTGCGTCTTCCAGCTCCAGTACGTCCAGCCCGCGTTGGCTTCCTGGAGCGCCTTGAGCGCATTGGTCGAGTACCGGCGCATGTTGTTGGGGTTGCGAAGGTCGTTGCGCACCAAGTCGCCGTGCGCCAAGCTCCACTCGCCGACGAAAACGCGGGTCCCGCGGTGGGCTTTCCACTGCGTCATGTCGTTGGCGATCCAGCGAGGGCCCTCGGTGATGAGTCGCTCCATGGGCCAGTTCTCGAAGCCCCAAATGAGGTACTTGTGCCAATCGATCCAGTTGTTGCGGTGGGATGGCAGCACATTTGCCCACTTGTGCCCAAACGACTCGTACTGTTCACTCAGGAACGGCGACATGAGGAGCACGCAGTTGCCGCAAATCGACCGAAGACTTGGGTACGCGCTGGTGTAGTAGAGCTTGAGTTTGGCTTCGTCCGTCTTGTGCACTTGCTTGGGGTCGAACGTTGGCTCGTTCAAAAGCTCGAGACCGAGAAACGCCGTGCTGGCCGCATACCGGTTGACGAGGAATTGGGCAGTCTACATGCGCATGGACAATATGTCCATCATCTTGTGGACTGCAAAAGGAGGGTTCGTACAGTGATGGTCACAAACACGTTGTCTGCGTTGTTTGTAAAGTGCGACTCGCCTTTGGTGATAGGCGAGCTGTTGTCATTGCCGTTCTGCGACCCTTTGGCAGCGTGGATGTCGATGAGAACGGCAACATTGTGCGTGACGGCCCACTCGTTGACGAGCCGGTCGAGGTACGCTAGACTGCCCGGCGTAAACGCGCGCCAGTCGTCCGTCTAGTCATTGGTGAGCAGGCTCGAGCGCAAGCTTTAAAAACGCACCGTAGGGTCTTCATAGATCCACCACCCGACGGGCACACGCACTGTGTTGAGACCATAGGACGCAATCTCTTTGATGTCGGCCTCGGTGATCCACGTGTCGCGGTGCGCTTTGATGAGCGGGTCGGCAACCGCATGCCCCACGAGCCGCATCGCGGTGTACTCGCCCCAATCGCGCTTGTCGGCGGGCACATGCCGCCAAATCGGCGACGTCTCGGTCATAAAGTGCTCGATGACGAGCCACGCTCCGAGGTTGACGCCGCGAGAGAGCACAGCGCCGGTGCGAATGGCCTCTTGCACATGCGCGCGCGCGATAGTAAGCAACAGCAGTAGCCACACGAGAGGTCGCGCTTGCATGGCGAGTTGAAAAATGCAAAGATGCTGGCTGCACGCCTGTCGTTGAGTTGACGGGCGTCTTCAAGGTTGCGCCGGCGTGAGTGCTTGTGGTCGGTCGAGATCCGTGGTGGTTGAACCAGAGACGTGTAAGACGCGTGATGTATGGTGGGATGCATGGCGACGAATTCGAGACGAGCGATACAAGCGAGCGTAGCCATTCTTGCCTGTTGATGCCGTCAAGTGGCCGAAGCTGTTGGGTTGCAGGTACCCATTTTGAGTCATTTTGAGTTTACACCTTGTGATGTACCACGCGCGAGTGCTATATAGCGGCGCATGTGCCTCAATAATCCTTTGCAATGTTGACGCTGCATGCGTCTCTGGTGTGCGGTTGTTGAAAGACGTACCGTGACGCCTCCGTCGGACAGGCTGCCCGTCTGGTCCAGCGCTCAAGATGCTTGATGTGCCAAAAATGATACGGATCGCGGATTGGCTACCAACGAGCCAATCGGTGTGCAGGAATGATTTTGGTAAATGGAATCAAAAAGTGCTTTTGTATTGGGCTCGAAAGTACGCTAGCATTGCGCATTGGTTGGCACTCGAGTATTTTTCTTCGCGCAAGCTGCGGTAGGCGCCAACGAATAAAACATGCTAAAGGATTTTCACCGTTTTTTACACAAAACCGTGCAACTTGATTGTGCCCTTCCTCAAAAGCGACTGCATGTTCCAGCCAAAGGTCCTCCAGTCCGACGAGTCGATCTTCCAGCTCCAGTAGGTCCAGCCGGCCTTGGCGTTGTTCATCGCTTGTAGCGCGCGATTGGCATATCTCGTCATCGTGGTCGCGTTGGAGAGGTCGACGAGACAGTAGCACTCGCAAGGCTCCACTCGCCGACGAAGACGGGCGTCGGCCGCATGCTCTGCCAGAGCGTAATGTCGTTGGCGATCCACTGCGTCCCGACGTTGATAATGTCGTTGACGTTCCAGTTCTCAAAGCCCCAAATGAGGTACTTGTGCCAGTCGATCCAGTTGTTGGTCGCTGCCGGCAGAAGGTTGGCCCACTCGTTCCCAAACGACTCGTACTGTTCGCTCAAGTACGGCGAGAGCATGATGACGCAGTCGGCGCAGATGGACCGTAGCTTGGTGTAGAGGTGCTTGTAGTAGAGCTTGACCTTGCTCCGGTCAATGTTGTAGACGCGGTCTGCGTGAACGGATGGCTCGTTGAGCATCTCGAGACCGATGAACGCCGGACTCGACTTGTACCGGTTCATGAGAAAGAGGGCCGACTACGCGT
This sequence comes from Saprolegnia parasitica CBS 223.65, assembly GCF_000151545.1. Lineage (NCBI taxonomy): Eukaryota > Oomycota > Saprolegniomycetes > Saprolegniales > Saprolegniaceae > Saprolegnia > Saprolegnia parasitica. The sequence continues at coordinate 427,153 of NW_012156402.1, read as the reverse complement.
CCCATACCACGTTGACCACAGTTTAGCAGTCATCCGTACAGTACCTGCATGGTGGCGTAGACGTTTTCGGCGTCGTTGGTGAAGTGGGACTCGCGGGGTTTTGGTGGGGCGCTGTGGCCCTCGCCGTTCTGCGAGCCTTTGGCTGCATGCATGCCAACGAGCACCGCGACGTTGGCTTTCGCAGCCCAGTTGTTGATGAGGTTGTCGAGGTACGCCAGACCGCCGGGCGAAAAGCTCTCCCACGCTGGGTCCTACCATGCAGTCGCTAGCTTAGTCGGTCGCTCGCAAGTCGATATTCGTAGTACGTTGGGATCTTCGTAAATCCACCACCCGACGGGCACGCGCACCGTGTTGAGGCCGTAGGACGCAATCTCCTTGATGTCGGCCTCGGTGATCCACGTGTCGCGGTGGGCCTTGAAGAGCGGGTCGGCGACGTGTCGACCGAGTGATGCCATGGTCACATGCTCGCCCTGCTCACGCTTCTCGACCGGTACGGTTTGAAAGATGGGGCTGTTGGGCATCATAAAGTACTCGGTGACGAGCCACGCGCCGAGGTTGACGCCCCGCGCCTTGACAGCTGCGAATGCTGGACGCGACGTGGGCCGACGCGACGGCGGCCAGCAGCACCGTCGTTCGCAGCAGTCGAAGATAGGAATACGTCGAGGGCATCTAAATGTCAAATGGCAAATCGCAGGCGCGTCTGTCCAGGAGGATGGGTTGCGGGATCATCTGCGCCAGATGGGGCTATGTTTTCTGGCTGGCGGAGGTCTGCGCTGAGATTTGCACGTGGCGACTTGTGTGCGGACGATGCCGGCGGTCGTTTGTTTGTTGCGCGGAATTGTAAGGTTTCTCTCTACGGACATGGAGCGGATACAGGTGTACGAGATGGCGCTGGGGTGCAGCGTTGCGATAGGCAGAGTGGAACGACTTTGCAATCAATCACAGCTATCGGACTTGGGATTTGTGCGGCTGGTCCCCGGATCGATCCCAGCCACCTGACGTAAACGTGTACTAGTATGTAAACGGTTTAACTACTACGAGCTGTGAAGCGGATCAAGTGGCGACGTGCGCCCCGACCTTGAATTGCTTTGTTGTATGACCACACCGCTCGTAAGTTTTTGACGCATCGCAGCCAATGAATTCGATTCGTGTACTTGCTATCAGTCGTGTGGTCGTTGCTTGGATGAACTTTCTATCAGGTTGGCAGCAAATGCAATCAGCTTTGTGGATACGTGTGGGTCGGCGCAGAGTGCAACTCGACGGCGTGTTCATCGCCACGTGCCGCCTTGCATTAAAGTCTGGCTACGGAGACGATTTGATTTGGATTTAACTTCTGAAAGTGCGCATTCTAGTGTGTGCCTGTATGCCAGGCGGTGATCAACGCACGACGCAGGTTCGTTCACGCCTATCCTCGAGAGCCTATTAGAGTGCAGATAGCGACAGCAAGAACAATACGTGCTGGCAACTCGAAAACGCAATTCAATGATTCTCAGCCTACATATAGCAAGAACAATACGTGCTGGCAACTCGAGAACTCAATTGAATGATTCTCAGCCTACATATATATGTATACTACGGTATTAGAAATAGATCAGATTCGTTGTGTGTGTCGCGTGTGCCATATGTATGAGATGTTTCTATCATTTTGCGTGTGGACGGTTGAATGAGTCTCGGGTTACACTAGACGTACAGGGCGGGTAGTTGCCAGTTGGAACCGACACGATCGTTTTCCTAACCTATATGACCGTGAAAAGCCCGTAACTATTGTCGTAAAGATGGCACAGGCAAAGACGATAGATAGATGACAATCGTGCTTGACGTCTCTGGTCACCTTGCACCTTTTTGTGATAAGTTGCTGGAACAACGGCGTTGACGCCGTGGCGCAAGTCGGAACCCGGAGCCTGCACCAGATGGGATGGGACTGCATGGCTGAACGTTGCGCGTCCTCGCGGTAGCCAGGAGATGACACCATTACCGACACGATCGTCGATGTGCACCACCCATATCAGTTGTAGCCACAACGACCCGGCGGAGGTAGACTCATTTCAACCGCCGAAACGACAGCTGGATGGAAGGTTAGATGGGAAATGGTTGCGACCGTGTGGCGGAGAGCACTTTACGGCGTATGATAGGTACGTCATTACACGATCGAATGGCCTGGACGCAGATACCGGTATCGAATCTGTCCAGGCCACTAGTACGCTACCTCCACTGACCTCTACTCGCGTGCCATGACTGCTCGTCGCCGTTGCGACTTTTACACCAGACGAACCAGCACTCCATTCGCACGATTAACAGCCTCGTTTGGCCAGCGGAATCCCTGGTGTCGGTCACAAGGCAACTAGCGACGGCCGTGCGCAAGATGCTCGCAGTTCCGATACACGTTTGTCCAGCCCTCGCTCGCTCTGCGCACACACGCCTCGTACGTGCTGCGCTGGGCGGCGGTCGCCAGTTGCGCGCGTGTCGCGGCATCGTGGTCGTGCTCGATCTGCTTGATCTGCCGCGCCATGAGGTCCCGCTCCGCTTCCGCGGCGCAGAGGCGTGCGCGCAGCGCCTGCGCCGAGTTCAGTTGCATCCGTGCGACGGGAAACGCGTAGCGGGCAACGGCGCCAAAGCACGCGGGGATCGTGAGCTCGAGGACGAGGGCGCCGGCGGAATTGCGGCGGAGGTCGGCGGATGCTGTCGCACCGTTGTTTGAGAGCGCCCACTACGTGATCGTTCAATTCTCGCCGCGAGTGGCCATCCAATCCATACCTGTACACCTGCGACGACTGCCGTCGTCGGCAAGACAACGTCTCCCGTGTTGTGCTCGGCAAGACCGGCCACTGAGATGTACCTATGATTTCATGAGTCGCTGTGGACTGGACGCATGGACCGACCATAGCTCGCGCGTCGACGCCGACTCGATCCAGAGCGCAAACGTGTCGTCCACGGCGGTGACAAGGACGTGGAAGTCTTCGGGTTGCGACGGAAAGCGACGATGGCGCTCGTAGAGCAACGTTGTGGCAGCGGACGGACGGTGCGGCGGATGCGAGAGCCACTGCTTCAAGAGGAGGATGCCAATCAGCCATGCGCTAAGAAGCGCCGACCCAAAGCGATGCGGACGCTTCGCGACGTGGTACGACATGCTGGCACTTCGATTTCTGTGAGGTATGCGAGGTTGGCACCTGGGACGTGGCGCCAACGGCTCCATCACCAACGGTCGGAGCCACATCAAGAGAGCTGTCAACGCTTACATCATGCACTCAACTAGTCGTCGGCGTCGTCACGTCCGTGTAGGCCTCGTCGCCGGTGGCAAACTTGTGCTGGACGACCTCGAGCACATGGCGAACGGCCGCGCGCGAGCCTGTGGGGAGCTTGAGTGCCTTGACCAGCGTCGAAACGGTGCCGTTTGAGCCGTCCCAGTGGCTCTCGTCGGGCGCTGCGAGCACGTGGATGTAGTAGAACGCAATGAGCTGTCGTCGCTCGGGGGCGGCCAGAGCCATTTTCGGTCCCTCCCGCGGCTGGTTGACGCGCGGGGGCTTCTTCGTCCGTGACGTCTTTGCCGCCGAACCTTGGCGCGCGAGGGCGTCGGCCAGGCGCTTGGAGGCTCGCGTCTTCACCGCGTCGGTCGTTGGGTCTTGCTTGCCCATCACTTGGAGTTGTGGGAAGCGGCGTCGAGAAAACGGTGCCACCGACCTGATCGTGGTGGGCAGTTTTAAACACACCATAGAGTACATTCCGAGTTGGATTGGAGCAGCGCATTCCGGGTCCATGTAGTCTGCACGGCGAACGCTTCGTTGGGTACTCAAGTTGTCAAAACGGTGTACACAATGGCAATCGATGATGAGCGCTAAACTGGACCAAACTCGTCCACATCGGTGGTATTGCGGTGCAGCTCGACACGAGAAATCGAAGATATGTCCACAGTCCCAACGTATGGTGGCGAGTTGATCCATGTCGATGACTTAGTCGATTTCCATTCAAACGCTGTCAAAACTGATGTCAAAGGCTACACAGCAGTGCGACGAGGTCCACGACGACGACGTGGGCCGCGGGCCGGGCCTTGGGGTTCGGGTGCAAGCACAAGTCGGCAAGTGCCACGAGACTTGGTGGGCAGGAGGCGCCGAATTTGGGCTTGAGCTGGCCGTTGACGACGCGCTGGAGGATCGCGAGGTTGGTGAGGTCGTTGCCCGACGCAGTGCGTTCGTTCGCAAACGGAATCTTGTGCGAGTCAAGCTCCGAGAGCACAATGCCAAACGCGTAAATGTCGGCCGCCTTCGTGTACGCGTCTCCCGTGAGCACTTCGGGCGCCATCCAGCGCGACGTGCCAAAGCCATGGCTGGTCACGTCCACCGTGTCCTCGACCGTCGGGTGCAGATGCAGTGCGACGCCAAAGTCGCACACCTTGGCGCCATTTTCGCTCGGATCCACGAGCACGTTCTTGGCCTTGATGTCGCGATGCACGATGTCGAGGCTGTGGAGGTACTCGAGGGCTTCGGCAATGTGCAGTGCGTAGCGCACTTTGGTCGATGGCCACTTCATGTTGGGGTCCAAGTCGAGGAGCGCACGGAGGTCGCCGCCGGCCACGTACTCGGTCAGTAGCATCATGTCGCGCTTCGACTTGGGCCACGCCGCGCCAATGCAGCGCACAATCCGTGGGTGGTCCAAGCTAGCGAGACACTGGTCAGCAAGACGAGATAGTGCTATACGACGAACCTTGCGAGCAGAGTGATCTCGCGCAGAAAGGCCGCGATGTCGCTCTGGCTGCGCTTCTCTGGCAACAAAATCTTGATGGCGACGACCGACGCGTGGTAGTGGCCGAGCCAGACCTCGCCGTAGCCGCCTTGGGCTAATCGCTTCTCCATCGAGATGGCGTCGCACTCGAGACGCGCCACATTGTGCTCAAAGCGCATCGTGAGCGGCGACATCGCGAGCGACTCCATGCTTGCGTAGATGACCTGCTCGACCGAGAGAAGGCGCTCGCGCTCGCCGGACGAGTGGCTCGACGTGTACTGCACGCCGCGCGAGTACGTGCGCCGGCGTTTGTACACAAAGCACACAAAGACGCCGACAATGGCCTCGATGATCCCTGAAACGAGGAGAAACCAGCTCAACGTCGAGTAGCTCCAAAAGCCAGAGGCCGTTGGCGGCGACGTGGGCAGTGGCGGCCCGACCGTGGATGTGACACAGACAATGTTGCCTCGGAGCGAGTGCGCTTGGTCGTCGCCGCAGTCGGCAGCACCACCGGGCGGCGCGTCGACGTAAAAGTAGTCGAGCGCCGAGAGAAATTCAAACTCGTTGTACGTGATGCGAATAGGAACTGGGATCGCGTTGCTCGCAAGGTAGAGCTCAGCGAGGTCGAGCATGCCATAGATGCAGTTGGGTATCGCGGTCAGCGCGTTGCCCGTCAAGTCCCTAGTACGGTTTCATGCGATGAGAACTCGACACAAAGACGTACAGGCGACTGAGGTTGGGCGCCGAGAGGTTAAACGTCGTCAAGTTGTTGTTCTTGGCATTCCTACGCGATCGTGAGACGAGGCATGCAGCATGGACGAGCACGGACACGGCAACGAGGTTGGTGTACGTGATGGTCGATGGTTTCTTGGCGATCGAGACGATTTGGTTGTTGGAAATGTCGCTACGCGCCCATAATGATATGAGATGGACGGAAAGGATACTGCGCCCTACAGTTGCCGTAGGCCGGTCATAGCGCCAATGTCGTGTGGCAACGTCGTTAGATCGCAGTTGGCAATCATGCTAGTAGACACCATGTCAACGTCGTTTTTCGGCCATCAAACGCGCGTACACGTCTGTGAGCTGCGGTGGCAGCGAGTACCGTGGTAACACCGAGAGCTCGACGTTGACAATGGTCCTAACAGCACATTGCAGTCGCCTCATGCGTGGAAAGCGACTCGAGAACGCACAGCTTGGTGATGTTGGCGTTGGCGTAGAGCAGTTGATCGTGCGTCACGCTCGTCCAGTTGTCGGGCTGCGCCGTCCCGCGCTCGCCGACGCTGGAGCCCCACGACCAGATCCTACGACAGCGAGATTGCCCTAGCTGCCACGCGTGCGCGCCGCCTACACTTCGTGGCCGTCAATGTAGTGCACCGGCGCAACGGCCTCGGGGCTCGTCTCGTGCAGCCCGTGCGCCGCGTGCAGGCTAATGGCCATGGCGCTCGCTGCCCAGCGCGACCTTCGTCGCCCCATCGCTCCAGTCGCGCAAAAATCGAATATCGAACTCAGATGTGGGTGCAAGCGTGTCAGAATCCATCGCGTTCGGCAGAATATCAGCTTTCAAGGGGTATCGAGTCCGCACCTCTCTGTCTTTAGCAGACCACTGGACCGCAATGTATGCATTCCTACAGGATATGGAGTCTCCGATGATTCTCGGCTAGGTACGGTTTTGCGTTGAAACGGATCCGTAGCGCACTTTATCGCACCCCGCCACTTCAACGCGTCATAAAATGCGACGGACCTGTTTCGCATACAAAGGCCGAGGTATTTTTTCGCGCGGGACCTACCATGTGGGTTGAAGGACCAGACGTGGCATGGACTGTCGCATGCGATCTACATACGGGCGAGCGAGCGAAGCGCCACTGGCAACCTATAAGAATACGGAGGGATGGTGCATGGCGATTGTTGAAGAAGAGGATGTCGTTGCCACCTCCATTTTCGAACCAGTGCCATGTCGAGCGACGAGGACCACGCAAAAGACACCCAACGTGGGCGATGGCCAAGGTTGCAGTATCCGCTGGCGAATAGTACATGATGTCGGTAGGGTACGGTGGTGCTGCATTGACCATGCAGCGGCAAGCCGATGCGTGTCCAACGGAAGAGATTGCATTAGCACGGTGCCATGGGACTCGTCGTTTTTTCATGCAAGCTTACCCTGAATTAAATTACGCGAAATAAAGTGCTGCTGGAACTGCTTGGTGGCTAAAGAAACGGCACGGGCGTCATCGAGATTGCCTGAATCGTCATCCGGCGCTTCTTGGGGGCGTGGTTTGTCTGCAAGATCGGCTTGCCAGAAGAACTCGTGTGCGACCCCTTGCTCGCTTGCACAGGAGAGCGATCGCGTTTTAGGGCGATTCTTGGCGTCGTTGACTAGATTCAAGCGTAAGCAAAACTCATCGGAGGAATAGTCGGGGTAATATAGAGAAAGACAACAGTACGTGATTGAATGGCAGCCTGAATCACGTGCCGTGTCGATTCTATGCATTGCATGCCCCATAAGATGCGAAATGGCATACAAGGAGTTGTACCGTCGTAGAGCACGGGGTAGCCATTAAACGACGGCGGCTTTGACATGTCGACAAGATGCTCGTGATGCATGCGCATGATGATGGCCTTTGAAAATAGGAGCGTCCACGAGAAGCACTTGGCGAGCGCAAGCACGGATACGGAGCGGCGAAGCTTTCCGTGGGCAAACTGAATGGCTTGGTAGTACGACAGGTCTTGGTAGACCCCGACGCGATACGAGTCCACATTGTCGGGATTCGGTATCAGAACCTTCTCTGCGCAGAGCTACCGCACGCATAAGAGCTTGGTGTAGTATCAATAGGTTGCCAACCTCGTCCACGCGTTTTTTCATAAGAGATGGAGCGAGGTCGAATCTCGCCAAGATTCTACAAGCAAAAATAGATCAGTGAACGGGATCATCGTCGCGACAGGCAACGTACTCTGACATCTCGACGGTCTCAAACTGGACGCAGTACTTCATGATGTCTTCCTTCGCCAGCGCTTGGCTCGGCTGGGTCGCTCGTTGCGTAGGCACGTCAATCGGTGACGGTGACAGTGCTGATTGTATGGCTACGATGGGGCTTTCGCAGGGTGGTGGGCTCCCCCCGGCGAACGAATGCCCTTCGTCACTGGTAGGCGACATTGGCACTTGAGCCTGAGAGAAGCCTCCTTGAGGCAGCTCTTGCGCCGCGACCTGGAATGCGTCTTCGGACGCTTCCAGACGCATCGAAACGAAGTGGAACGGCGTCACGATCCGCCCCTGCCACGTCATGAGGCTCGGCTTGCGCATCTTTCCATAAAAGTGATACCAGATCGACCTTCAGCGAGGGCTTCACGAACTCTTCACTTAAGTCCGACGTCGCTTGCTTGAAGTACTTTGGTTGCCAATCGTGTGGGCACGTCTCTACGTTGAGTCATGAGTGATAGAAACACATCTGAGCGGTAGCGCACCGTTGTACGTAAGCTTCATCGTCAGCAAACGGTTCCCAGGAAGCGCGTCGAGAGAGTTCGTGATGCTCACAAGTGACCGAATCATCTGAATCGCTTGATCCTTGATCTTCTCGGGGTCCGAGCTTACGACTTCGTCGCCAAGAAAGTTGGTCGTAAGCGTCGTTGCATCCGGCGTGTTTCGGATCTTGAACGAGTAGCTACAGTACACAAAAATTGTCATTATCCAGTGCAAATGCCGTCGTGCGTACCTCTCGAGGAGCTTGTCGGGCTTGGCATCCTTCCCGACGGCGTAAATGCAGAAAACGACCTGCTCCAGATACTCCTTCTCGAGGGCTTCGAACGCGCCTTCCTCCATCCACAGCGTCAACGCCAAAGCGTCTCGCATCGCCGTATCGGTGCCATCTTTTTCCGGCGCAAGGCAGTGGATGTGCATGTCCGCGTATACGCGCTTTCGGAAGACATCTTCGGGGAAGAGGCCTAGGATCAAGGTGCGCATGATGAGTACCATTTGACGTCGCGGGAAGAGGACTTCGCAGGTAGCAGATCTCCGAGACCGAGACGCGGATCATGTTCTTGACGACGTTGGTCGACTGGACGCGTGAGATCTTGGTCAGCGCGGAAGGAGACACCGGGATGACGTCAGACGACGTCAGCGGGACGACCGTGGGGCTGGGGCTCGCTTCCATCGGAGGTGCCATCTTCGTCGTCATCGGCTCCTCCATGGCTCGGTCGTACGCTTCCGCGGGCTTCTTCTTCACGGTTCTCTTCAAGGCGCGGGGCTTGGTCATCGCTGGTCCTCTCCCTCTGGTCGTCTCTCGAGCGTCGCAAATTGGCAAATGACGGTCGCTTCTCGCGCGCGAATGCATCGAACGCGATCTTCCGGTTAACTTTGTGTATCCGGACTCCTGATTCTTTTACCCAATCGCAATGCGTCCTACTGAATCAAACACTGGATCGATACAAAGTCCTGTGTAGATGTATAAAACCTCGAACTGGAGTCTGTGTTTTATACACAAGATCGGCGAGACCCGTCGGCGACAATGGCAGCGCCAGGACCCGCAAGCGACTACCATGAGCAGTCGATGGACGGCAAGATCGCGTACATCTACGAGCGCATGAAGGACTCGCCGTTCCTCGGGCAGTGCCGGAATACGATGAAGCAAGAGGTCAAGAAGCAACTCAACGCGATGGACGCGACCGACGGCCCGATCGAGGTCAACCTGAGCTACCTCATGCAGCGACTTGGCCTCACGCAGGCCATCAAGAACGCCGTCATGGACATGCACACGCAGGCCATGAGCCAGCGCCAGGACGCGAGCCCGCACGACAAGCGGCTCTTGATCCGCGACGACGACCGGAAGGAGCCGCTGGACACGATCGAGGCCGCCCGTCAGCAGTGGGACACGAGCATGACGAGCGCGTTCGTCCAATACTGCGCCGAAACCGAGCTGCCGTACCTCCACGAGACAAAGGACGTCGTGCCCACCATCGGAACGCGATTTCTCTGCACAAGGTCGCCATCATCATCATCCACGCCATCACCGCCTCATGCGATTCGCGTACTAGTGACGACTTTCTGCAAGCGCTTCAGCGCATCAAGGCCGTGAACCGCGCTGCCCACATTGACGCCGACTACTGGTGCACGATCCAGCCGCTTCTGTACACGAAAACATCGCTGGAGATGCAGCAGCGCTACGTGGTTCGACATCGACGTCGCATGCCATCATCATCATCGTCTGCGTAGGAGCTCGGGCCGACGCATGCGCAGTTTGGCCTCGATGAAGACGTGCCAAACATCATTGGCGACTACGTGTACATTGCCAATAAGAACAAGATTGGCGACCGCGTTCTTGTCAACAGCACGGTGCCCAACGCTCGGCAGTACGCCAAGACAGGCTGCCCCATCAACATCCGCCCCCACGTACGAAGGCGACGTGCGCCGACTTGCATTGCCGATATGCGTAGGTGTGGCGCCAAGCGCTCAATGTCGTCATCAACGCGGAAAAGCAGGCGCATTTTATGCAGCTCCAAGCCCTGACAACGTCCAGCGTGTATGCGACCGATGGCATGTACCTTCTCGACGTCCAGCAGACGACCGACAGCTCCGACTACTTTCCATTCGAAGACCACTTGCGCAGCGTCATGCTGGCCTTCTCGCGCGATGCATCGATTCGCACGCAGGCTGCGGCACGTCTCGAGTCGCCCGTCTCGACGACGATGAGCAACGGCGCGTCGACGGCCGTGCCACCCTCGGGGGTGCTGCCGCTCAGCGGGCTCGTCATGTTTGCGGCGCCGCTCTGCTATCTGTACAATGACCCAGCACACGTCTACTTCATATTTCGCGAAATGTACTGCCGGTACTGGTGCCAGCTCCACGTCATCTCGTCCCAGCCCAATGCGATCCTGCCGCTCTGCAAGACGTTCGAGTCGCTCCTGGTGCGGTACGAACGGTCATTTTTGTCGATTGTCGCAATCGAAACATATGGATTGGGTAGCACGATTCCGCACGTGGTCCACCATTTGCTGCAGGTACATGCTTCGCTCCCATCGGTTTGGAACGACGCATAGAATATGACTCGAGTAGCATGGGATCACTCCACTCGCGATTGCGTTTCCGTGGATCCAAAGCGGCTTCTCGGGCGTGCTGGAGATTGACCAGGTCGACCTTTTCAAAGCCTCGGTCGATGATGTACCACATGTGTTGTGCGTAGGTGCTCTTGCTCTGGGACCGCGTCATAGGCTACGACACCTTGGAGATTCTACCGATCTTTGCCGCCGCCCTGTTCACGTTTCGCGCCAAAGATCTATTGCTCGTCCTGCGCGCCGATGATGTGCGTGATTTGTTCTCTGAGGCGCTCGAGATTCAAGTGCTCCCGATCTTGCAGCATTTTCTCTTTCCCCTCGACTCGGAGTAATAAACAAGTCGTGACGACGTTGCGGCATGGGTCGATGTTCGATCGTCGACGTCTACTGAAAGTGTTGTTGGTAGGCTTGCAGTACTGCTACATTCGAGTGTGTGGCTTGTGTAAATCTGTGTTGGTATACAAGATGCATCCGTTGGCGTGGGACAGGACAACCCGTCGGTCATCCCTCAGCACGACTTGCTTCCGAAGGTCCTATATGTTTCATAGCAAGGCCCAGTGGCAATTAAAACGAGTGGTATTGGTGAGAGGCCTCTCTGTGAGAAAGTGCTAACGCCGCCAACGGGCCCTTCGTGATCGCCCAATTGCACGTTGTACAATCGAAACCAGAGCCTCGTATCTCTTGTCATATCTGTTTTGGATTCCTCTCGAGCATGTCGAACACTGCCTCCACGCTTTCCCAACGCTACTGCGAGTTTGCCAACGTGACTTTTCCGTCAGCTATCGACGACGGCGCGTACCGCGTGAGCGTCAAGACGAACAAGGCGCAAACCAACGCGGTCATCTGGCTCGAGTCCAAGAAGGCCAAGCTCCAGTGGTATGTTTCCCTCGTATTATCACACAGTCCATTTCACAGCACTTTACACTCGGTGTGCTAGGCAATGCGTGGTCGAAGACTTTGCCAAGCACATGAAGACGACGTTTGCGCTTCCGAACGCCGTCATCTTGGCAGCCATCAAGGTACGATTCTAACTCAACCAAACGCCAACGTTTCGATGGTAGAATGGACTCGCCACCATTGACGGTGTCGCATCCAAGGTGGTCGATGTGACGGCAAACCCATTGGTGGCACCTGCCAGCACGATCAACCTGTGTGCGAAGAAGGCGAACTTGGCGCTTCGCCTTGAGATCAAAATGTCGCCCGAGTGGACGACAGACTACAGCTTTGAGATGACGCCCATCGAGGTCAAGGTCGTCGACATCTTGGAGGCTCGCATCCGCGACCTCGAAGAGATCATCGCTCGACCGCGCTTGGTGTTCTGTACCGTGACGGGGACGATTATTGCGGGTACAAACCAACCGTGCACGTGGGCCGCCCCGGACGGGGAGAAGGCGTCGGCGCTCGTTCGCCTCAAAAACAATGCCCAAAATGTTGTCGTGGTGCAGCGAGGTGTGTACACCATCCAATGCGCTTGTCTGTCCGCAGCCACTACGTCTGCGTCCATCTCCCTTTTCATCAACTCAGTTGCCGTCAAGACGTCGTCCTACTCGACCCAGTACAACTCGACCCAGATGCTCGACATCGCCCATGTTGCGCACCTTGGCGCTGGCACCCACCTCCAGCTCCGCAGCGGCACCACATACGCGGCCTTCGATGTGTCGATGACACTTATCTTACACGCGTAGCGTTCTCTACTGTCCTTGCCCAAGCAGCCTGTGAATAATTCATTTTTATCACCGTGTTGTAAATGGTGAGCTACTGGGAGGAAGAGCGTGAATACGGATACTAGTACGGTCAAATTCACGACGACCATGCTTGCACTACATAGATCGTAGTTCAAAGTGCCGTCAATGTATGCAAATACCAAGCGTGCCTCTTCTGCCCCGAGTACGAGATGTACCGCCACTTCCTCCTAGACTGCGACTTCATCAAGGACGTGTAGAGCACGCTTCACGCAGTCACGGTCCCATTGGGCGTGACCTTGCCGAAAACGCTCTCGGGCTACCTCTACTCGACGCCCAAGACGGCGTCCAACATGCACCGAGCCGCGTTCCGCTACCTCTGGTCCGTGCTCCGCGCCTGCGTCTGGTTTAACGTCTGACGAGTCCGGAACGATCGCGTCTTTCGCGCCGACCTACCGCTGCCAAGTCCATGGACGATTGCCGTCAAGGCGGCGCGTGTCGCTCAACAGCACAATCCGGCTCAAAACAATCTTGTCATCAACTGACGCAAGACATCTGTGGTTTTGACGAAGCCCAACGCGTCTCTGACGAGTGTTATCGACCTCACACCAATGAAGAACTCACGGGTGCTGGATCTTTGGAGCCATATATATGTCTCGTCTCTGCAGACAGCAGTGTACCGCTTTATGAGATGACGTCCATCGAAGGCAAGCTCTTCGGCCTTTTACAGGCACGTATTCGGGACCTCAAAGAGATGATTGCACGGCCACGCAGGGGTTGACATCTTGAAAGCTGCGTCAATGATACTATGCGCACGTGGACATTATCGACAGCATTGACGCTACTTTGAATTGACAAGAAATCCGATGCCGCCGTGCTGGAGGCCGGTTCGCACCTCGTCCACCGCGCCTTTGGATAACTAAAGCTCGGCATCGATCTTAACTGTAAATCGACACCGCTGTCGGCAAGAAATCGTACTGCGGCCAAGCCCCGTATACAAGACGGAAACTGTCGCTTTAGAGCTCGCGAGTAACACGGCGGTTCAGATCGTGAAGGTAACCAAGGACTCCAGCTTCCTCGCTAGGTACTGGCAAGGGTATTTATTATTTACCCTTGGTACTGGTAGCATATCGATGTCACTCAAGTCTGTATATTGTCTAACCGGATGTCCGGATAATCATGGTGTGGGCAACCTCTTTCAAAAGCAGCAAATTGATGACAGCGCACGGCTCGTGAGGTGGAAGGACAATATAAACAGACCTGTAGTGCTGGAGAGAACTTGCACTACCGATAAACTGTTCTATTTCGCATCCAGACCCATCGCTTCACGTTTCACAATCGAGAGCACTCCTCGCTGCCATATCTGTTTTGGATTCCTCTCGAGCATGTCGACCACTGCTTCCGCGCCTTCGCAACTTTTCTGCGAGTTTGCCAACGTCACCTTCCCATCGACGGTGGACAATGGCGCGTACCGCGTCAGCGTCAAGACGGACAAGACGCAAACCAAAATGGTTCTCTGGCTCGAGTCCAAGAAGACAAAGCTCCAGTGGTACGACTATTTTCGCCATCACCATTGGTCTTCACGATATATTTTGTAGGCAGTGCGCGATCGATGACTTTTCAAAGCACATGGAGACAACATACGCGCTTCCGAACGCGGTCGTCTTGGCAGCGATCAAGGTACGATTCCAGCTGTACACAACCAAGCGCGAAACTTCGTTGCTAGAACGGACTCGCTGCAATTGATGGGGCCGCATCGAAGATGGTCGATGCTGCGACAAAGCCATCGGTGGCACCCGCCAGCACGATCAACCTGTGTGCGAAGAAGGCGAGCTTGGCGCTTGCGCTTGAGATCAAGATGTCGCCAGAGTGGACAGCAGGGTACCGCTTTGAGATGACGTCCATCGAGGTCAAGGTCGTCGACATTTTGGAAGCTCGCATCCGCGACCTTGAAGAAGCCAAAGCTGCACCGCGCATGGGCTTCTGCACCTTGACAACGACAGCATGCTACGCCACCAACACTTTCACTCCGTGCACGTGGACGGCGTCGACAGCATCGACGCTCCTTCGCGTTGAGAAGAATACCAACATCATCGTGCTGCAGCCTGGCTTGTACCACGTTCACTGCAACCTTACGCTGGCTAGTGTTCCGTCCGCCTCACTCACCCTCCGCATCAACGACGCTGCCGCCAAGACATCGTCCTACAGTGGGCATGCCTCGTACATTACGAGCAAACAGCTCGACCTGGTCCATGTGACGTACCTGGATGCTGGCGCGAGCCTTACACTTTGCGCCAGCATGAACCAAGGCAGCGCGAATGGGTCGATGACCATCATCCTGCTCGATCGCGGAACGGCGTAGAGTGTCATGTCTTTGATAATGCAACGAATTCTGTGCACGAAACTCACCGCATGTGTCCACAAACTTGTCGATACGCATCCACAGCAATGCGTTATCAGCGATATGAACACCCCCTGGGTGTTTGACGACTTTGTATTGGTTTTGAAGCTTTTACAGTCTCATGTGGTGCATTCGATCGCGTCTATACTTATAGTAATTGCTTGTTGGCGACGTTGAGGTTGAACAATTATGGGTCGTGTTCTTGTACCACATAGTACACGGCGCATGCGGTTGCCCGGCTTTCTCATCCTTGGCCTTACGATGGGAAGGCGGTGGTGTAAGGATGATTCCCAACATTGGAAATAAATAGACCAGAAAGTTCGACAATTTTTCGAGTTACCATAACGACAGCATGGCGTCTTTGAATACATGTCTAGCGTGATGTCTAACGTGATGTCTTGCATTGTCCACCCGCCACTCCTCCCCCGAGGCCGGGGCCGGGGCGGGAATACAAGCAAATGCACTCTTTCGCACTCCCGTGTACTAGTATCGAAAAACAGCTCAAACCTGCGCTGCCATTGGCTCGAGTCCAAAAAGACCAACGTTATCGTCATAGTACTTTGAATCCAACGCGCGTAATCACCTGGTGACTAATCAAAAGTAGTGACAGTACTGTGCTCTTGAGGCGACTTGTCAATATAGAACTGCTGTGCTGGAGAGAACCCGCGCGATCACCGAATTATTCGATTCCATATCTAAACTACGATCGAGATCGCTTGTCGTTGCCATAAATTCTTTGGATTCCTCTCGAGCATGTCGAACACTGCCTCCACGCTTTCCCAACGCTACTGCAAGTTTGCCAACGTGACCTTTCCGTCGGCGGTCGACGATGGCGTGTACCGCGTCAGCGTCAAGACGGACAAGGCGCAAACCAGCGCGGTCATCTGGCTCGAGTCCAAGAAGACCAAGCTCCAGTGGTACTACAGCATTGCTGCGTGAAACATACTCTAAATGGATTCACCTCTTGTGTAGGGCGTGCGTGATTGAAGGCATGGCCGAGCTCATGACAACTGAGGATTTTGTCTTGCCGAGTATTGCAGTCTTGCATGCTATCAAGGTGAGCCTACAAGCATCACGTTCTTGGAAGCATCATCCTTGTCTTAGGACGGACTTGCCGCCATCGTTGGCCCCAATACGCCGGAGGCCAAGCTCTCTTCCTCAAGCATCGTTGACCTTACGATGAAGAAGGACACGCTGGCGCTCGATCTCGCGATCCACCTCTCGCCCGTGTGGACGGCGACGTACCGCTTTGAGATGACACCTATCGAAGTCAAGCTCGTCGACATCTTGGAGGCTCGCATTCGCGACCTCGAGGAAGCCAACGCTCGACCGCGCGTGGCGTTCTGCACCTTGACGACGACGACAGAAATAGGAGGTTCCCTGTGTGAGTGGACAGCTCCGTCGCCGCATGAAGCGGCGGCACTCGTTCACCTCGAAGGCGGGACCAGCAATGTCACCGTGCTTCAGGCAGGCTTGTACCACATCCACTGCACTTTTACAACGGAGACGGGTGAAATCACACTGTACGTTGACGAGGCTGACGCCGGGACGGCACCCTATACGTGCTACAAGCCGAACGAAGACGAAGCGAGTTGGTACTATCAAGCCGACGTGACGCACGTTGCGCAGCTAGCTGCTGGGGCTCGCATCGAGCTTGACGGGGGCCTCTACGAAACTACTATTCCCGGGTCGATGACCATCCTCAAGCTCCAACAAGGCGCCTTCTAAGAGCACAGTACGAGCACAAGCGACAGACAGAACCGCTTGTGCAATGTGTACTACTGTAGAAGCATCATTAACATTTGCACAATCCTTGTATTCTTGATCATAAATCGCAAAACGCGGTCGCAATTCTCCACAACACACTTCAGCGATCAATACACATAGCACAACCGCACTTCTCTTCAAAAACCTTTCTCGTCCCTCTTACATACTGTACATTGGCGTACAACAGTCGCGACCACAGCGTACATGTAAGCACACTCATTCATTGAATCCCAATCAAAATGAGCCATTGCAACAACCTACCGCCTAGTACAGCCTACCTCCAGCGCCAGCGCCCGGACGCCATTTGCTGCGCGTACGGCTGCGGCGCCGCCGAATCGCAACAACGCGCGTTCTACGACTGCGAGAGGTCGTCCAGCAAGTGTGGGCGTTCCACGCCGGTGCCTGGCGGCGCTTCGGCGTGACGTCTGTACGTGTCACCGCGGCACTTGAAGAACTGCTCGTTGATGTTGCCAAACGCTTGCAGCGCAATCTTCGCTTGGCCACTCAGGAGCGCGTGGAGCGACGCCAACTGGTCCGATAGCGCCGAGATGCCCCACTCGAGCTTGAAGGACGCCGAGAGGTCGACGGCGCCGCCTGCGACGCAGTTGTGGTAGTAGAGCACGAGCACCTTTTCGATCTCGACATCGCAGTCGAGCGACGAGAGGCCCTGGAGCGTGCACTGCGCCGCGAGGGCCGCGCGCCACTTGAAGTAGACGTCCGTGGCCTTGTTGGGCGTCGTAGTGATCTCAGCCACATATACTAGTACTACAAGATACGTCCATTGACGTGGGACAGGACAAACCGTTGGTCATCTCTCAGCACGACTTGCTTCCGAAGGTCCAATAGGTTTTATAGCACGGCCCAGTGACAATCAAAACGAGAGGTGTTGGTGAGAGACCCTACAGAATGTGGGAAAGTGCTCACGCCGCCAACGGGCTGTTCTTGGGCGCCCAACTGCACGTTGTACAATCGAGACCAGCGCCTCGTATCCATTGTCATATCTGTTTTGGATTCCTCTCGAGCATGCCGAACACTGCCTCCACACTTTCCCCGCCCCTCTGCGAGTTTGCCAACGTCACCTTTCCGTCGGCTATCGCTGACGGCGCGTACCGCGTGAGCGTCAAGACGAACAAGCCGCAAACC
Organism: Saprolegnia parasitica CBS 223.65; assembly: GCF_000151545.1. NCBI lineage: Eukaryota > Oomycota > Saprolegniomycetes > Saprolegniales > Saprolegniaceae > Saprolegnia > Saprolegnia parasitica. Next base: position 409,405 of record NW_012156402.1, on the reverse strand, counting down.
AACGCGGTCATCTGGCTCGAGTCCAAGAAGACCAAACTCCAGTGGTACGACTCGGTTTCGCCATCTTGATGGTTCTTCACGATATATGCTAGGCAATGTGCGATCGATGACTTCACCAAGCACACAGAGACCAACTACGCGCTTCCAAGCGCCGTCGTTCTGGGAGGCATCAAGGTACGATTGCCTCTTGCGTTCGCGTCCATATGCAATAGCCTACGTTTAGAACGGTCTCGCTGCCATCGACGGAGCCACAACAAACGGGACAGACGCTGCCTCGACGACGCACGCAAGCGCGATCGATCTCGATGCGACGAAGCGCGGCTTGGCACTGGCGCTTACGATAAAGCTCTCGCCCGAGTGGACGATGGGCTTTAGCTTTGAGATGACGCCGATCAAGGTCGAAGTCGTCGACATCTTGGAAGCTCGCATCCGGGACCTCGAAGAAGCCAAAGCTCCATCGCGCATGGAGTTTTGCACATTGACGGCGCCAACAATCGTCGGTACGAAAAGTGCGTGCACCTGGTCGGCGCCGACAGCATCGACGCTTCTCCGCGTTGACGGAGACTCGGAAGTCGTCGTGTTGCAGTCCGGTTTGCACCACGTTCACTGCAGCCTCGCGTTGAACAGTGTTACATCGACCACGATCACCCTCAACATCAACAACGTTCCCATCAAGACAACCAGCTTCAGCAGCGATGCCACGTATCGGAGCAACACACTTGACCTGGTGCATGTGACGTACCTGGATGCTGGTGCGCGCATTACGCTTTGCGCCAACGTGAACCGAGGCAGCGCGAATGGGTCGATGACTATCATTCTGCTCGATCGCGGAACGGCGTAAGCAGTTGTGTCTTTTGGTAACGCGAAGAATTTTGTGCACGAAACTCAACACGCATGTTTGTGGCTGAGCAACCTACCCACATAGGGCCGAGGCGGAAGTGGGCGCTCTGTACAAAGTAAGATTCAATCACATGCAATGCATTCAATCAGAGTATTGTGTGTATGTTTCTATCGCGCCGTCGACAGGTCATGAAGCGTCGTCGCAGAGAAGTGCCTCGTGAACCACAAAGCGCCACGTCATCAAAATTCGAGTCTCCTTTCTGCAAATCCATAGAAACTATGATACCGATCCATGGCGCAGAAAGGGAGGGCGCGGTGCTGCGCGCGACGTAAAGTGACGACCTCCAACTGGCGGCGTTGGAAAGAAATACCAGTACATCAGAAGTTCGCAAGCTTCGCATTTGCTAGTACGCCGTCAAAGCATACTTGGATTCATCTTCAGCATGTCGCACGTTGCCCAGAAGAAGCTCACGCAGCTCTACGGTGAGTATAACCACGTGCAGTTCCCATTGACGAAAGATGAGCCTTACCGCGCAACGCTGAAGACTAACGCGGCTCAAACCTGCGCCACAATTTGGCTCGAGTCGAAGAAGACCAAGCTCCAATGGTAGAGCTCTACCATGTGCCTCGTTCTCTAAATCGCCACGCTTTCGTAGGGAGTGTGTGATTCAAGACTTGAGCAAGCTCATGACGACCGAGCTTGCACTGCCAAATGCTGTAGTCTTGCGCGCCATCAAGGTGAGATTGTGAGCACCACTGTCTTGGTAGCCGCATCCTTGTCTTAGGACGGACTTGCCGCCATCGATGGCCCAATACGCTGGAGGCCTCGGCCAAGCTCTCTTCCGCAAGCAAGGTCGACCTGACGATGGAGAAGGACATGCTGGCGCTCGATCTTGCGATTCACCTCTCGCCCGTATGGACGGCGACGTACCGCTTCGAGATGACACCCATCGAAGTCAAGCTCGTCGACATCTTGGAGGCTCGCATCCGCGACCTCGAGGAAGCCAACGCTCGACCGCGCGTTGCGTTCTGCACCTTGACGACGATTGCACAAACCGACGCGAACAACATCGACTCGTGTGTGTGCGAGTGGACAGTTTCGTCATCGCACGAGGCGGCAGCACTCGTTCGCATCGATGAGAACGACAAGAGCAGCATCGTTGTGCTGCAGCCTGGCTTGTACCACATCCACTGCACCTTGACAACTTTGACAGCTGTGACGGGCGAAATCACACTGTACGTTGACGAGGCTGACGTCGGGACGGCACCCTATACGTGCTACAAGCCGAACGAAGACGAAGCGAGTTGGTACTTTCAAGTCGACGTGTCGCACATTGCGCAGCTAGCCGCTGGTGCACACATTGGCCTTGACGGGGACTCGAACGATATTGCAATTCCTGGGTCTATGACGATTCGAAAGCTCCAACAAGGCGCCTTTTAGACACGTAGATGACAGAAGGGCGTGTTTATGTGTATCTGAAACCTTCGTAAATTCCATCACCCTCTTGATCAAGTGTTCTTGATTCTCAGTCGCAAAAATGTGGAACCGTCTAAGGCGCTGGTCTCCGAACGTCCACTTCGACTCGTGATGACTCGAATTCGACTGAAAAGTGCCCAAAACAAGCATAAACAGCACAAACCAATATGTTCCTCAACAGCTTTCTTGTTGCGTCTATGGTATCGTCAAATAACAGACACTTTTACAGCGTTCGCACAAACATTCATTGATATTGTCATTCGAATGACATCAAAACAAGTACTCCAAAGAAAGGGCTTAGTACGTGTCACCGCGGCACTTGAAGAACTGCTCGTTGATGTTGCCAAACGCTTGCAGCGCAATCGTCGCTTGGCCACTCAGGAGCGCGTGGAGCGACGCCAACTGGTCCGATAGCGCCGAGATGCCCCACTCGAGCTTGAAGGACGCCGAGAGGTCGACGGCGCCGCCTGCGACGCAGTTGTGGTAGTAGAGCACGAGCACCTTTTCGATCTCGACATCGCAGTCGAGCGACGAGAGGCCCTGGAGCGTGCACTGCGCCGCGAGGGCCGCGCGCCACTTGAAGTAGACGTCCGTGGCCTTGTTGGGCGTCGCAGTGATCTCGGTGATGTTGGACTCGGAGTGCACGACCGCGCACGGCGTCTCGGCGAGCACCTGGAGCGGCCCCGTAAACTCGTACTCGTAGCTGTTGTCGCCGAGGTCGGTCGTGTCGGCGAGCTGGTACATCTTGTTGGGAATGTCCTTGAAGAACGGCGCGGTGATCTGGGCTGGCGACCGCACGTCGACGACCGAGAGACCGTTGGTGATCGCGTTCATCTTGACGTTGGAGGTCGAGGTGAGGGGGAAGATGCCGCCGATCTTGCAGCCTTCAAAGACGAGCGGGTTGGTCTGCTTGGCGGCGTCGTCGAGCTCGAGCGGGCGCACGCGGCAGTTGTAGTACATGGTGTGGAGCGCGTCGATGGTGGCGTGCAGCGCAAAGAAGAGCGGGTCCGAGGGACCGACCCACGGGTTGGCGAGCGCGCCGAGCAAGTGAAAGTGCATAAAGAGACTCGGACCCCACTCGAGGCGGCGGTTGAGGTCGCCAAAGCTCGCGCTCTTGAAGAGGATGCGGCGCAGGTTCGTCGGCGTCACCGAGCACGGGAAGCGCGTCAGGTGGTACGGACCCCGGGGCACGCAGCGCGAGCACAAGATCGAGCTCGGGTTTTGCCACTGGCAATAGTGGTTGAGCGGCGCGGCCTTGTCGCAGCGACCGGGCACCGGGAACCCGTTGATGAGCGAGACGTGCGGCCAGATCGACGGCGTCGCGCTCCCGAGCTCGTTGACGATCGACGAGCAGCTCGCAATGTCCTTGCACTCGCCTGCGAGCGACTTGACGTTGTCGTTGACAAAGTCGTAGTACGGCAGCGTGAGGCACGCAAACTCGGGTTTGAGCGACCGCAGCATGTTTTCAAAGCCGAGGAGGTACTGCCGGTGCCAGAAGAGGAACCCGCACGTGTTGTGCGACGACGCGTGCGAGAGGATCTCGCGGTGCATCGACACGAAGCGCTCGTAGAGACCCTTGTCCATGGCGAGAGCGACCGCGCTCTTGAAGGTCGCCTTCTCGTCCGCGTCGAGGGCGTCCCACGACTTGCGCACGCGGGTGCCGCAGCAGCCGTACGCCTTGCCGCACTTGGCGCCAGCAATGGAGGACGTTGCGTTGGACGAAGCCTCGAGCGCCGAGACGCCGAGGATGCAGAGGATGGCTGCGAGGATGAGGGCGCGAATGGACAGCATGGTGTACACTGGTGGAGTGGGTTGACTCGGAGTCGAGTAAATTGGTTAATGAGGCGATCAAGAACCGAGGTGGGGACTTTGTTCGACGCTTTGCATTGCTGTGTGGACTCGGTCGTGTGATGTTAGCACGTTGTAATGTGATCACGACATCTGTTCGGGATGGGTGGTTTTGTCGCATGTTGCCGAGATTGTGCGGTGCCGGGAGAACGACAGCGCCGGGTTGTGAGAGTGGGATATAGGCTGCATAGACCCAACGCGACCAGGCACGAAAGGCTCCAAAGCTGGTCGCACACGGCCGCGCGGATGGGGCGAGACAGCTGGCTTTCTGATGACGTGTAAAGATCGGGATCACATTGCGACGGCCGGATGGTCAGGTGTGTGCTGAGTGCCACATACTTGTAGTACAGTAGTGCCAGTTTGCACTGTATTTTCTTATACAGCGCTTGAAACAAGAGTATGCGGCATGTAGGGTACTACCGAAGCAGGGTCGTCGGATCGTGGTGTCGTGCTCTGTATGGCAAGGCCGATGAGAAATGGTTGCCTTGCTCGAGTTGCAGCGCCGACGCGAACGCATCACGCGCGCCATTCAAGCCAACAGCAGTCAATGTACACTGGTGCTGGTGTTATCTAAGTAATGATATATGTGGACTGAGATCTTATTGGAAACCAATTGAACGTCATTGCGACGACGCTTCTAGGATGTAGTATGCAAGGATAACCACGATGCTGACCGATAAACGAATGAGGTTCCAATCGCACAGAGCTGTGGACCATGCTTTTAACGTATAAATTCTTGTAAATAACTAGCGAAAGCTCGCAATGTCAATTCATCTGACTAATAGGCAAGTATGGAGTTGCTGAAAAAATCAACAAGCTTTATGCGATTGATCACGCGATAATAAATTGCACGACAAAACTACTGAATGTCATTTTGCTTTGTCAAAAGACTTTTGTTCAAGCGATAACCAGATAGACGACATTCAATACACATTCTTCGCTTATTGTATGCGAGTAAACACAGACCCTTCAACACGGACAGTGCATGCTCGCTTCACATTGGAGTTTATGATGGGCGAGAGTCGCAATTGCAGTTTTCCTGGTACTCCTTACCATTAGCACTCGTAATTCTACCAAGCTTCATTGTACCGGTACGAAAGCCACCAAGCACCAATTCGCGAGATGATTTAGCAGCGTCACGAGCCGGATCGAGATGGACGGTGAATGAAAGTTGGAGGCACAAACGGGCGACACCCGTTGGTCCCGGATCTGTGGTTCGCACGCTGCGCCTGTCGTGTTCCGTCAACAGTATCGTGCAATGCAACCGACCCCATGTGCCTGTTTGTACCCCTCTCGTTCGCAGAAAAACGCCGATCAGAATCAGATCAGATATCATGTGCAACTGTTTCACACACAAGAAACGCCAAGCTCCCACGGCCGTCCATTTCAACACAATCCCACACCACACAGATCTCATATACAATGTACACCCATTACGGGTATCAAGGCTCACCCATTCTTAGCGCAAACCCTGGCGCTGTAGTTATTCCGAACCCGGAGCTTGAGAACAACGCAACCCCGAAAGAGCTTCATTAACCAATTTACTCGACTCCGAGTCAACCCACTCCACCAGTGTACACCATGCTGTCCATTCGCGCCCTCATCCTCGCAGCCATCCTCTGCATCCTCGGCGTCTCGGCGCTCGAGGCTTCGTCCAACGCAACGTCCTCCATTGCTGGCGCCAAGTGCGGCAAGGCGTACGGCTGCTGCGGCACCCGCGTGCGCAAGTCGTGGGACGCCCTCGACGCGGACGAGAAGGCGACCTTCAAGAGCGCGGTCGCTCTCGCCATGGACAAGGGTCTCTACGAGCGCTTCGTGTCGATGCACCGCGAGATCCTCTCGCACGCGTCGTCGCACAACACGTGCGGGTTCCTCTTCTGGCACCGGCAGTACCTCCTCGGCTTTGAAAACATGCTGCGGTCGCTCAAACCCGAGTTTGCGTGCCTCACGCTGCCGTACTACGACTTTGTCAACGACAACGTCAAGTCGCTCGCAGGCGAGTGCAAGGACATTGCGAGCTGCTCGTCGATCGTCAACGAGCTCGGGAGCGCGACGCCGTCGATCTGGCCGCACGTCTCGCTCATCAACGGGTTCCCGGTGCCCGGTCGCTGCGACAAGGCCGCGCCGCTCAACCACTATTGCCAGTGGCAAAACCCGAGCTCGATCTTGTGCTCGCGCTGCGTGCCCCGGGGTCCGTACCACCTGACGCGCTTCCCGTGCTCGGTGACGCCGACGAACCTGCGCCGCATCCTCTTCAAGAGCGCGAGCTTTGGCGACCTCAACCGCCGCCTCGAGTGGGGTCC
>NW_012156402.1:397844-402837 GCF_000151545.1 Saprolegnia parasitica CBS 223.65 | reverse complement strand
AACAGCTACGAGTACGAGTTTACGGGGCCGCTCCAGGTGCTCGCCGAGACGCCGTGCGCCGTCGTGCACTCCGAGTCCAACATCACCGAGATTAGTACCGCGCCCAACAAGGCCACGGACGTCTACTTCAAGTGGCGCGCGGCCCTCGCGGCGCAGTGCACGCTCCAGGGCCTCTCGTCGCTCGACTGCGATGTCGAGATCGAAAAGGTGCTCGTGCTCTACTACCACAACTGCGTCGCAGGCGGCGCCGTCGACCTCTCGGCGTCCTTCAAGCTCGAGTGGGGCATCTCGGCGCTCACGGACCAGTTGGCGTCGCTCCACGCGCTTCTGAGTGGCCAAGCGACGATTGCGCTGCAAGCGTTTGGCAACATCAACGAGCAGTTCTTCAAGTGCCGCGGTGACACGTACTAGGCGGTAGGTTGTTTGAAATGGTACAAAGATTTTATACCAATTTACCGATTTGAATGTGGGCGGAAGTGCTGTCGTGCACGTTGGAACTATCTTTACCACCTACTAAAGTATTGCGTAGCATGTTGGAGCTTGTCATCCTTTTTGAATACGGATATCATCGGATGCGACTCGATTCTTAGCATATCAACGCATTACGCCTGTGTGTAGTCTCGACGTCTAGAGAATCGCACTTTCGTGTAAAAATGCCGTCATCTATACAGCGCCACCGGCGGTGCTGCTATTGCGAAGCTGGAGGTGGGTGCCAGCGTCAAGATGCGCAACATGGGCGATGTCGAGCTGATGGCTCGAGCAGCATTGAAACGAGTCGTAGTTGTACGGTTGGTAGTCGTGGTCGTTCGAGATGGGCTGGTTCGAAAAAGACGATGTCTTGATGCACGTCGCGCCGATGTAGAGGGAGATGGACGCAGACGAAGCACTCGCCGACTGGCAGACGCAATGGATGGTGTACACGCCAGGCTGCACCACGACAACGCTTTGCGCATCGTCGTCGAGGCGAAGAAGCGCCAGTGACTTATCCACGTTCGGCGTGGTCCATGTGCACGGTGCGTTTCCACCAGTAGACGTCCCTGCCACAGTGCAAAATGCAACACGTCGTCGAGTGTTGGCTTCTTCGAGGTCGCGAATGCGAGCCTCCAAGATGTCGACGACCTTGACTTCGATCGACGTCATCTCAAAGCTGTAGGCTGTCGCCCACTCGGGTGAAATCTTGATCTCGAGAGCAAGCGCCAACGTGTCCTTCTTCATGCCCAAGTCGAGGGTGCTGGCGGGTGTCACAGATGGGTTAGCTGCCGCATCTGGCCCTTTCGCGGGGGCTCCATCAATGGCGGCAAGTCCATTCTACCATCAAATCGTTTGCTTTTGGAGATGCAACAAGACGAGATGATACCTTGATGGCTGCCAAGACGACGACGCTTGGAAGCGCGTAGTTCGTCTCCGTGTGCTTGGCAAAGTCTTCAACCGCGCATCTCCTAGCACATACCCGGTATCATGAAGAGTAATATTGGGAATCGAGTAACATTACCACTGGAGCTTGGTCTTCTTGGACTCGAGCCAGATGATCGCGTTGGTTTGATCCTTGTTCGTCTTGACACTGACGCGGTACGCGCCATTGTCCACCGTCGATGGGAAGGTGACGTTGGCAAACTCGCAGTAGCGTTGGGAAAGCGTGGAGGCAGTGTTCGACATGCTCGAGAGGAATCCAAAACAGATATGACAAGAGATACGAGGCTCTGGTTTCGATTGTACAACGTGCAGTTGGGCGATCACGAAGGGCCCGTTGGCGGCGTGAGCACTTTCTCGCATAGGGTCTCTCACCAACACCACTCGTTTTGATTGTCACTAGCTATAAAACATATAGGACCTTCGGAAGCAAGTCGTGCTGAGAGATGACCAACGGGTTGTCCTGTCCCACGCCAACGGATGCATCTTGAATTTGTAGCGACGCAGCATTATACGAGCCGCACACTTGGATAGAAGAGTATTTCGATGCTGTCGACGCCGTCCATGTGCACGGAGTGGGAGTGCTGGTGGCATAGAACGCTGTCGATGTCAGGGTGCAGAACCCCATGCGCGGTGCAGCTTTGGCTTCTTCAAGGTCGCGGATGCGAGCTTCCAAAATGTCGACGACCTTGACCTCGATGGACGTCATCTCAAAGCGGTACCCTGCTGTCCACTCTGGCGACATCTTGATCTCAAGCGCAAGCGCCAAGCTCGGCCTCTTCGCACACAAGTCGATCGTGCTGGCGGGCGTCACTGGTGGCTTTGTCGCAGCATCGACCATCTTCGATGCGGCCCCATCAATCGCAGCGAGTCCGTTCTAATATCAAAATTTCGCGCTTGGTTGTGAACAGCTGGAATCGTACCTTGATGGCTGCCGAGACGACCGCGTTTGGAAGCGCGTACGTTGACTCCGTGTACGCAGTTCCTATATACCGTGAAAAGACATAAGAGGAATTACGACATGTACCACTGGAGCTTGGTCTTCTTGGACTCGAGCCACATGACCGCGTTGGTTTGCAGCTTGTTCGTCTTGACGCTCACGCGGTTTTTCTATTAATAGTACTAGCATGACAACAACAAACATCTTGTCCCAGGCCTACAGATGTTGATGTGATTGAGGACACACATTCTACCACCTGCCGGCGCGTGATTTGGGTTTTTACATCGCACGGGGCTTTGACTACCGGTAATTGGCTTGCCACAGCTGCATCCCAGCACACACCACACCCTTCTTGACCGTCGCGGCTGCTGCAAGGACATTTGGACAGAACTCGGATCTTGTAGAGGCAGAGAGATTTCCAGAGCAATCAATGAATTTGAAGATTACCCCTCAGAAAGTGCTACTGCTACGCTCGTGCAAGAAGATCGTCATCGACCCAGTAGCGTCGCCTCCGCCGATGGCGTAGCGCAGCTGAATACGGGCACCCGCGTCGAGGTAGGTAGTGTGGCCTGCGTCAAAAGGGTACCGAGTGTCGACCCGCGTCTTGAATGACGTCGTTTTGACGCTTGCGTCAATAGAGAGATACGTCGTCAACGACCGGGTACGGTCAGCCGAGAAGGTGCAGTGAATGTGATACAGTCCAGGTTGCAAAACCACGATGCATTTCGCGTCTTCGTCGAGGCGAACGAGCGCCGCCACTTCCGTTGGCTTCGGGGCCGTCCACTCGCACGAGCTGATGACGTTTTCGTCTTCGCTTTCGCAGACTAGCATCGTTGTCAAGACGCAGAAAGCCGTGCGAGGTCGAGCAATCATCTCCTCGAGGTCCCGCATACGAGTTTCCAAAACAGCCATGGGGTCGACTTTGATTGGTCGCATCGCAAAGCTGTAGAGGGCACTCCACTCGGGCGACAGCTCGATCGAAAGACTGAGCTCCATCGATTCGACTGCAGCAGAGACGTCGACAGTGCATGGAGGAGTGCGGTTCGTTGCAGTATCGAGCAGCATCGGCTTGTTCGCGTTGATTGCAGCGAGGCCATTCTAGTGACAAACCAAAGATTTCACCAACCTTCAACAGGAATGGAAGTGTACCTTGAAGCTTGTCAAAACGACTGCCGTTGGAAGTGCGTACCGGGACGCAATGTGCTTGTCAAAATCCTCGATCGTGCATTGCCTGTCCATCATATTGACGTCAGTACAATAGCGGTACAGAACTCGACCATACCATTGGAGCTTGGTCTTCTTTGCGACTCGAGCCAGATCTCGGCGCTGGTCTGCGCCGCGTTGGTCTTCATTTGCACGCGGTACACGTCCTCTGAAAAAGAAGGAAACGAGACGTCGGCAAATTCACAAAAGAGCGTCATGGGCGTGGTTGACATGCTGGGTAGAGATTCAAATGAAAAGTACTGGCTTCGGGAGCATCAAATATCTCGTGCGTTGATATAGATCGCCCGTCCATGGCATTTTCTTCCCAACTGATCGTGCCTTGGGGTCGATTTGCATCACAGGAGCTGCGTCTCCTCAGTCATCGTGTACTAGTTTATTGTATCTAGGATCCCTAATAGTCTAGGCGATTAGGATATATGGCTTTCACTAGTACATTGTATCTGCAAGCAACGCGTACCCTGACATCTACTATTGCAAATAAACTGTACGACACCTTAGTGTCGAGTACGCTAATGACGTGGCGCATTGCAGAGGAAGCTACGTGAAACGGCCACCAATCACATGCGAGATACGTGGCGCTCACAAAGCGAACCAAATCACTGCAATCAAGACCTACACTAAATGCCCGCCGTTTATGACATTCGTAATTTTCCAAGCGTCTCGTGAAGTAGTACCGGTAGAAGAGTATTCGGCCAGATCCATAAGATCCCACTTCGCTTTCTCACAGCGTGTAATGGAGCGAACTTCTTGTAAGCAACCATCACTGATAACACACGCTGCAATCACACAGGTCCAGCACAACCCAACCACGCTCGCGTATTCCCACTATGTCCGTCTTGTTGGCTCAACATCAACGGTACCACTCTGCCCCTGGCCGCCCCGTGGTATCTGCAAACAGCCCATGTAACCGATCAGGTGTTGGTCTCAAATTGTACCACCGTTTCACATGCCGCATCACTAAGCAACGCAACCTCCCACCGATTGCATCAACCGCCAACAGCACATCTCAGTCCGGATTCCATGCTAGCTCTATCAATGACGCCCCGTCGTCGCCATCGCCCGTGAGATCGACTCCAACGACCCTCCTGCGCTCACTTCTCAACTCGCTCGACCTCGAGTATATCCCATTTTCAACGATACGCATGGTCTATTACAAGCTGCTTCTCGCAGCCATCCTCTGCATCCTCGGCGTCTCGGCGCTCGAGGCTTCGTCCAACGCAACGTCCTCCATTGCTGGCGCCAAGTGCGGCAAGGCGTACGGCTGCTGCGGCACCCGCGTGCGCAAGTCGTGGGACGCCCTCGACGCGGACGAGAAGGCGACCTTCAAGAGCGCGGTCGCTCTCGCCATGGACAAGGGTCTCTACGAGCGCTTCGTGTCGATGCACCGCGAGATCCTCTCGCACGCGTCGTCGCACAACA
>NW_012156402.1:337052-397744 GCF_000151545.1 Saprolegnia parasitica CBS 223.65 | reverse complement strand
GGGGCCGCTCCAGGTGCTCGCCGAGACGCCGTGCGCCGTCGTGCACTCCGAGTCCAACATCACCGAGATCACTACGACGCCCAACAAGGCCACGGACGTCTACTTCAAGTGGCGCGCGGCCCTCGCGGCGCAGTGCACGCTCCAGGGCCTCTCGTCGCTCGACTGCGATGTCGAGATCGAAAAGGTGCTCGTGCTCTACTACCACAACTGCGTCGCAGGCGGCGCCGTCGACCTCTCGGCGTCCTTCAAGCTCGAGTGGGGCATCTCGGCGCTCACGGACCAGTTGGCGTCGCTCCACGCGCTTCTGAGTGGCCAAGCGAAGATTGCGCTGCAAGCGTTTGGCAACATCAACGAGCAGTTCTTCAAGTGCCGCGGGGACACGTACTAAGTGACGAGAACTGATTGCTTTGGGTAGAGTATGTACATATTATCGTAGTGTATATCTGCAGTGATGGCGAGCGAAGGCATCATGGAAATGAGTAGCGTCCACTACGATCGAAGCAGTGGCACACGTGAATCGCAGATTTTGTTTTTGAGATAATTGTTTTGTTTTGAAAGTGTTGAACACCGTTGCAAAGTGTCTTGTGACTAGAGACACCATTTTGTAGTAGGATCGTGGTCGCGTTGAATTCAGAGTGACAGCAACCAAGTGAACGACTTGGCATGCAACGTAAAAGCGGCTCTATACTGTCGACAAAAGACCTTGTGAACCCTACGAACTTTACCCCACGTCGGCCTTCAGATGGCGTGTGTAGGATGGGCCAAGACAGCTACCGCTACACTCGTTATAGTAGACAGACCACTACAGGTAGAGTCTACATTTTTTCTTCTCGACGGACTGTAGTAGCTGCCGCTTTCAAGTGATTTAATATCCTTTTTGTTGGAAAAGGGAGGAGCTGGACGACGTTTACACTATGAGGGGTGCGTGATCACAAGCCGTATTTGTCCTGAATCGGGTGGGCCTTGGAGTGGTAGACGATCTCGTGGCCTTGCTTGGACCAAATGAGCGCCGGCGGCCACGTCGACGAGTCAAAGACGTGGGCGTTGGGCACGGCTTCGGCGAGCGTTCGGAAATGCGGTAAAATCTGCGTCGCGGCGCCTTCGACGATCTCGCGGGGAACGTTCCGTCCGTAGCCGCGGCTTCGCGCCTCGACGCGATCGAGCGCCATCTCGATCGGCACGTCAACGCACATGACATGGATCTCGTAGCTCGGGTCGAGGCTGTCGAGCAAGCTCCGATACTTGTCGAGGGACCTCCCGGAGCCGTGCAGGATGATGTTCATGCGCTCGTGCATCGCGTGCGCGAGGTTGGCGTTCAAAATGTACTTGGCTTCCTCTTGGCAGTGGCTGTACCGGACGTGTGGGTCCATCGAGAGGCCGGGTGGCGGCGCCTCGGCAAAGTTTCCGAGACCAATGTTGAGCATGGCTTGGTAAAATTCCGGTAAAAGCGCCGTAATATCGTCCACGTCAAAATTGACAAAGTCGTTGAGGACGATGCGGCCCGTTTGGTCGAGCTCCGAGAGAATCGACGTTTTCCCGGAGCCTGGAATGCCCAAGAGCAAGATGAACTTGGGACTCGCGAGCTTGGACGGCAAGTTGGGGTGGAAGTACAGCTGGGCTGCAATCCGTGCGTGGAGGCGCTGCCGCTCCTTCGAGTACGTATTTGGCCCCGCCGACGACGACGACGACGCAGTGTCATTCGGCTCGAGGGGGTGATCGACCACCGGCTTGGCGACCAGGGTTGACTGTGTGTAGATGTCGAGAAAGCACGGGCCGCTCGTTTGGCACTCAAGGACGGTCGCGCCCAGCACTTGGAGTTCGTGCAGGAACGAGTTGAGAAGGTGCGGCGCGTTTACAACGTGCACGAGTGTGTTGTGCGCGTCTCTAGCGCTCGGCGCGGTCGTCAATGGCGTCAATAGCGACGGCTCGTTCTTCATGATGATTGAGCCGTTGTAGGCTTCAATGAGCTTGTGCACGGGCGATAGCGCTGCCTCGGGCATCGCTAAGCGGAAGAGTGCTTGGCTCTGCACGAGGCAGGCGTCGTCGAGCAGCAGCTGCTGCGCGGTCGTGACGTGGAAGAAGGGCACTGAGACCATGCACTGGAGGTTGCGCAGAATACGGTTGGCCTTGTGCGCCGATAGAATCGCCGAGATGTTCATGCGCGAGAGCTCGGGCACGTGCGTCGGCCGCGCCGTGAGCGACGTGATGTTGGCGTCGTGCCGGGCGAACGCCGTCGCCACTTGGCCGAGGACGCCCGCGCGGTTGATGACGAGGAGTGAGAAATACCGCTCTTCCTCCTTGGACGCCGACGGCAGCGCGCAGAAACCACGCACGAGAGACGCGAGGTGTCGCCCGAGCGCGCTCCGTCGCTGCATGGGCTGCCTTTTTAAGAAGTAGGTGCCAATCACATTTGATATGAGAGGCACTGCGAAAACGGATATATCAAGACATGGACCGCAAGCCGCTCGGCGTATCTTGAGTAGAATGTAGGAGCGTGTGTCGGGACAGACGCAGCGTGCATCGCCAACGCCTTTGCATCTGCTGCTGAAGATCCACGGCTGCTGGAGTCTCATCGCCACTGACGTTGACGAGGTGGGTACGACGACTGGTCCAGGAACAAGCATAGTGCCACGCAACAAGTGTTCCGGCGTTGCATAGAGCTCCTAGATCTAGTCGTGCGGACATACGAGCCAGCAATGGAATGGATTCGAAGAGGAAGTGAGTTTGCCCTTGCTCTTGCCAGCAACCGTGTGGCCCAATTTGACGTTGAAGTTGGGGTCCAGGGTCTGATTATCCGGATAATACTGGGTGCCCTTTCTATGAGCCGCTGCCACGTCAGCGCTTTCGTGTTGCCTGAGCCGCGCCGGTATATGCGCCAGTATTTCTGTTTCGTATCGCTCCTGCTGCGAGCTACTGTGCCTGTCTTTCGGTAAGTTCGCGAACCCGAAGCGCACACAAGATTGGCCAACAACAACGCTTGATAGCTATAAGATGCCGAGTGATGGAGATGATGACGTACCAGGTACGTCTACGACATCCCAAGCGTCCTAAATTGTAGTCTTAGTAGAGACCCTTGGCCGCGATCACAAGGCCTCATGTCCCGCTCGACAAGGGTGGATGCGTTCTTGATTTTGATTGGCTGCACTCGGTTGTTTAACCGGATCCTCCGGATATCACTGCAGGTGATTTTTCTTTTGACACCAGAACGCGTCAAGAAGCAGCAATGAGCCGCCGAGGACTGCCGCCGCAGGCGCCAGCGGGTATTCCCGACATGCAGCAGATGATGCAGGCCATGATGGAACGTTCGCGCATGGGCGGTGATGGCGGCGTATCTGGCTCGGACGACGAGTTTGACGAAGAGTTCGACGACGACGACAACTACGACGACGACTACGCCCCGCTCAAGCCCACGCGCCGCACGCCCGCGTCGGAAGCTCGTCTCGAGCTGCGCCAGTCGCAGATGTTTGTGCCACGGCGCTGCGAAGTCGTCGGTTGTGACCGCGCCGACGTCAAGCACTGCGCCAAGTGTCGCTGCGTCTTTTACTGCGGCCGCGAGCACCAGCTCCAAGACTGGCCGCGCCACAAGATCGACTGCAAGCACATTGCGTCCTTGGGCCTCTCGGGCATTCCGTACAACGAGGCCGACGAGCTGCGCAAGTACCCGATCGGGTGCTTCCCCGTCGAAGCATCGGACCTCGAGACGTGCTTTGTCTGCGGCGCGGGCGAGAACGAAGTCAACTTGGGCACCACCGAGTGCTGCGGGCTCACGGTCTGCGACAACGAGCACGAGTACCAGATGATGAGCTACAGTCGAACTCACTGCATGCGGTCCCACAACCGGTGCGCCGACCACGGACCTCCATGAACGTTCTTGATGCGATCGACTGACATAGGTACACGACGTGTGGCTCGCACGCCAACGAAGGACACGGGCACAGCGACTGGCGCACGTGCCCGCATGTGGACTGCGCGCAGCAGCGCGAGAGCCCGGACGACGAACAAGGCGGGGGCGGCGGGCGCAGCTGGTACAGCACCAACGGCTTCAACTCGACGCCGATGCTCGGGTCGTCGATTCCAAAGGGAAGCATGATCACGGGCAAGTGCGCGACGTGTCCGCGCCGCCTCTTGAGCGGCTGGGAAGGCGTGACCATGTCGCGCGCCGGCACGCAGTGCACGCGCTGCAGCGCTCACTAGGACGCGTGGACAACCATGGGCGGGCATTATGATGGGCGGGATTGGATTCTTGTGCTTTTTGTGGGTTCGAATCCCGCAACGTCTACGATTTTTGCGCTTTTTTCCGTGACGTTTGAAAACATTCGTTTTGCTTCTTATGGATGCGATACCTCTGGGCACCGTTGCAGGGGTGTACCGAAAGGGGCCACGCATGCTGGCTAGAAATGTTCGACTGCTGGCTAGGAATGGTCGGATGCATTGAGAGTTTTCTCATGGCATACACCTCCATTGAAATGAACGTGGTTCGCGTTGCCTGTATTGTTCCAACGACTTTGTGTAAGTACGTAGAGAATAGCAGTCTTCTTCATTCGGTCGCGGGGTCGTGGCTACGCAGGCGGCGGCGCGTCTTGCTCTTCTCTGGTCGCCTGTGGGCGCTTGCAGCCGCGAGGAAGGCCCAGGACGACGCGCCGTAAAGCCTTTCAGGCGTCACTCTCAGCGGCGGAGCTTTGCGGTTAATCGACGACCTTGAGAGATGCCAGCGACGGAGGGGCGTCAACCACTGGAGGTCGTGGTCTAGGTCGATTGGTCTTGGTGAAAATAGGCGCCTCGCCATCACCCTCCCTGGATCAAGTAACTAAGATGCAAAATCATTTCAGACAATATGTGCTAATCTTTTCAGACAATATGTGCTATCTGCATGTATTGTGTGCTACTGGATGCATCGTCGAGCGCGACGGAGGATCCCCTATGTACAAGAGTCACTCGTCGATCTGCAGCACCAATTGGTGCTCAATGACGCGGAGGTAGCTGAGCATTTGGCGACTCAAGATCTGAACCGTCTCCGCGTCCATATCCAAGAGCGACGTGTAGCCAATCCGATTCAGAATGTTGTGTGCGACGCTGCTCTGGAGGACGTCGCCGGAGGCGAAGACGACCTCGAGCTGCAGCGCGATCCCGAGACGGTGCACTGAAAAGAGACCGACGGCAAAGGTGACGCTTCCCGACGTCTCGCACCGGAGCCGCTTGGCTTGGCGAAACATGCGTTGACGGACATCGATGCGCACGGCGTTGGTGTGGCTCAACGTGATGTGGTGGACCTACCGGTACCACATGTTCAATTCAGATGTTTTGTTTTTTCATTTTGGGTGCGTACCATGTGTTTGGCGATCGCCACTTTTTGGGGGGTCGAGCAGAGAGAAAGCACTGGGAGGTTGCTAAAGCTCCACTCGCTGTACTGAAGCCCGATGCAGAGACAGAGGTGCCAGCGCGAGACGTAGCACTCGACGTACAAGACGCCTTGGTCTTCAAAAACGCAAAGTGGGCCATCCCGAGCTTGACGCGTTTTGCCACGTAGTAGTGCAGTGTCGGCTTCGCATACCGCAATGGACGAAGGAGGTCCTCTGCGCTGTTGCAGTCGCTGCACTAGACGAGAGGTCCATATTTTGTCGAGAGTTGATCCATATACCTTTTGGTAGAGCTGCCCGAAGTACATGTCAGGTGTCCCCAAGACGAGCGACCGCGCGTCAATGTTGAGGTTCCGAAACGGGTGGACTTCGCGCGGGTTGAGCAGCACGCGGCCGCGCTGAACGATGAGATGCATGACCAGACCTAGACATACCTATGAGTCGAGTGTTGTCAGAGCTTGCCGACGTGAGCTACCTTCGATGAGGCGGTCAATGTCGCCGACTGTGATAAAGTATGACCGCGTGAGAAGCCCGAGTGTCTTTAGCTCGTCCGTCTCTAGAGTGCACTCGACGGCCGTCGGGTGGCTCGCCGAGGAGGCTTCGTAGAGCACCAGCGAGATCTGGGTCTTGGTGAGCACCCTATGAGCATGTCGCATGCTACAGTCTAAGATCTCAGATGAACTACATACACGAGCACGACAGCATTGGTGGTGTCATGAAAGTGAACTCGCCGGCAAAAGAGACGTGGGTGGTAGCTGTCACTGTTGTTGACGGACGATCCTGACACATTGAGACTCGACTTGCGCGATTGGAGCTTGAGGTTCTCGAGCTACAGCAGGAAGATCGCCCGTTATGTCGGATGTGTAGAAGCCTACTGTGGTGAGCGCCGTGTTTTTGCGCAAGTGGGACTGGATTTTGATCGCGGCCTTGCGCTCCATACGGAGGCGCTTGACGACGCGGACGGCCAAGAAGCGGCGAATCAAACGCTGGATCGCCAGAATCGCGGCCTGTCGCCGCTGCTCATCGTGCTCCTTGAGAAGCTCCTTGCGTTGCTTTTGGTCGACTTTGTGGAGTCGTTTGATATTGGTCAGCGCTGCCTCGCGTTCGTAGTCGCTTTGGGTCTTTTGCAGCATCTCGTGGCGCTGCTCGAGCTCTTTTTCCTATGTCCAATATTGTCATCGTTCATGCCATCGACAATTGGTTAATCCGTACTTGAGGTTCACGGCGTGCGCTTGGCGATAGCTCTTTTGTGCCAGGCGACGGCGTTGCAGCGCTTGGAGCTTGACAATGCTCTTTTCTTCGTACGCGCCAACTAGAGTCATTTCGTTTCCACTATTGTCCTATAGGCGACTTGGCGTACACTGTGGTACAAAGTGCAAGTTGGCGACGACCATCGGTTGTTGGCTCAAACTGAGCAAGTAGGAAATATGTATCAAGATAGTATCAAGATGGACGAGGTGTACCTGATACTATAGCGCCGGGGGCGGCCGTCGCTCGAGGTCGGAGGTGGCATTTGCGCCTGGAGCGCTTGACGCCGCGCCTCTCGCAGCACCTCAACTTGGCGCACACTCCATACCGTGCGCACCCAGCACTGCAGCTGGACGGCACGCTTGTGCATCTCAAGCGCGTGCACCAGCGTTTTTTGCTGCAGCCGCAGATGACGCTTTCGGCGTTTCTAGGTGCGCCGACATGAGATGCGCCGACGTGGGAGTGCGCGCACCTCGACTTCGAGGTCGGAAAACCGGTCGAGGACGTCGTAGCGACTGCGTTCGAGGATCGTCTGCACGGTGCTTGGGGCCAGCGCACCGTTTGGCGCTGTCTCAAACACAGCATCGTCGACGGGTGCGGGCGTCTCGAGCGCCAGCCGAAGCACATCGCGGGCATGGCGCTTCCGGATCTTGGAGCTCATCGGCGACTAGAGCACGTCATTGTGACGCCACGACGCGCGAACTTGAAAACGCATCACCTTGATGATCGCGGTCTGCATCCGCAGGCTCTGGGAGCTAAAGTTGCCAAAGCTCACGTACGACAAGTTCCATGGCTTTTCTTTCGTGGGCGTACGGCCGTCAGTGCCGAGCTGCGAGAGTGCGTCGCGAAGTGCGTCGGGGCTCTGGCACAAGTGGGGGGTGTTTTGAATCGAGAGCACGAGGATCGTCAAGACAGGGTGAAACCAATAGGCACTGAAGCGTCCTTCGGCCGTCTTGGCGATGGCTTTGCCTAGCATGCATCACTACGATGTCAATAGCGCTTGCACTCGATATGTCGGTTACCGTTCGGTGCCACGAAGCAATAGTCGACCATGTCCACCATGAGGAGGTCGTCGATGAGCTTCCGGCTCGAGGTAAGGGACGAGTGCTCGTGGAATGGGATGCAAAAGAGAGGCTGGATCGTCGTATGCCGGCACATGTAGACCTTGAGGTCCCCTAATGTGGTCCTTGAGCGTGGACACTTTGCGCGAAGTCGGCAAGTACCGTGCTTGATGATGTCGTTGGTCTTGAACTTGAATTTGGTCGGTGACGTCTCCATCTCGATTGGTGGCGGGAGCTTGGTCGGGTGTCGCTTCTTCGTGGATAGTTTCGCTGGTGAGGCCTTGACGTATGGGCTATGGGGCGCCTCAAGCTTGCACTCGACCTATATTCCAGCCGGATCAAAACAGTTTGGAGTGCAGTGCACGCACCGAGGGCGGCGACCGAACGTTGTTGCGCGGCCAGTCGCCAAGCGGGCTGTGCAAGACGCCGAGCTTCTTGAGGCGGTCTACTTTTTTGGCTCGCGGCTCGAGGTCCAGCACGAGCGGCGGGAAGAGGACGCGGCGGGAATTGGCGTCAATGTCTTCGGCGTCGGAGAGCGAGAGCAGCTCCTCGACGTCGTTGGCGTCGTACTCGAGCCCTTCCATCGCCGTCGTCGAAACTCCTCGGCGACCGTTTTTGCCCGCCTGTCTCTGAAGCTTCAAACAGAGTGTAAAACACTGTTTCGGGCGGCATGGGTCGGCAAGGCGTCATCGACCCAAGGTCCAAGGTCCAAGGAGGGGCACATGATGCTGATATCTGAGCTCCTTCGATCCCAGTAGACATCACGGCGACGACTGGTATGTACTGCCAAACTGCAGCGTCTGCTTCCCAGAGAACGCAAACGAAGTGCCGCTGCCGTGTTCTGCGATAAGCTGATTCAATCAAGTACACAGCACCTCGTACCCCAGGCAGGCCATCGCTCACATGGGGTGTAGATGCTATAGCCCACTGCCCTAGTAGTCCACGGCAGCTCGTTGAATGTTATTACATGGTTGAGCCCCTACAATGTGCGAATGGCAATTTCCATCAAGCTTTGAAAGCCCAGTTGGACAGGACAGCTCCTCAGTCCTACCTGCGACTGCTCAAAAAGCGTGACATGCTGGAAATGCTGAAGCCAACCTTGAACCGTCGTCGGAGCTCCAGCCTCTCGCTTTCCACCTCCGATGCGCGCTTCATTGTTACCGACAAGAAAGTACATCATGGAATCGATATGGTTCGTGCCAAAGCTGCGTCGATCGTTTGTTGCAGCTTCCGTTCGCTCAGCTGATTGGCGATTCGTTTGTCGCTGTCTTCTCGCTTGCTTGGTTATTCGGTCCAATGTTGCAGACATGTCCTACGCGCTGTCTTCTCCACGCACCGTTGCGCCGTAGCGTTGCTCAAACAATACCGTAGAGCGCTTGCGTGCCGTGTCAAGTCCGCCGACCGTGCGCCAGCAAATCAGGGTCAACCGTGCCGCCGTCGGATACACCGCCTCTTTGTACGCTTGAGAGATCAGCACAACACACGTCTATGAGTGTTCCTTCAGAAGGCGTCTCGCCCTCGGTGACGCATCGCGCGACCACTGAGCCCTTGTCGAAGCGTGGCTGACGATGCGAGTCTTCTTTTAACGTGGCCGTTCCATTCGCACGTCGCTTTAACCTCGCCGTTTGTATGCGAACGGCCGATTGCGCTTTGGTGGTCCTGGCCTGTCTCATGCCGCCGTCGGATCGGCCCGTTGGTCCGACTTTCCTCGACCGCGAACTTCGCAGGAACCGTTCCTGGAACATCACTTATCCATTTGCGACCTTCCAGCATGTTCGCGGCCGGCGACGACGACAACAACCCGTGTGGCTTTGTGCAAGGTCGCGACGACGACTATGACATGGCGCTGCATGTTGGCGCCATCTTTATCATCCTCGCCGTCTCGCTCATGGGGTCGCTGCTGCCCGTCGTCTCCAAGCACCTCGCGTGTCTCCAGCAAATGGCCACAATCATGTCGTTTGTCAACGCGTTTGGTGTCGGGGTTGTTGTGTCGACAGCGCTCGTGCACATGCTTCCGCCAGCCAACGACGCACTCAACAATGAGTGCCTCGGCCTCTCGTACCCGGGCTTGGCCAACGTCATTGCGGTCGTAGCGATTCTCTTGCTGCAGTGTCTTCAGACGGAACTCACGGCGCGATTTGCTGTTCCGACCTGCGCCACGGACACGGAAGCCCCCACCGCGGACGTCAAGGGCGCCGAGTCGCCGTCGCAGCAGTTTCACAGCCATGGCCACACGCACGCGCTGTCGACGGTCGCCAGCGATGCCAAAAGTCGCACGATTTCCGTCTTGATTTTTGAACTTGGCGTTGCGATCCACTCGGTCATTATCGGCCTCAACCTCGGTGTCACATCTGGCACCACATTTACAACGCTCCTTACGGCTATCTGCTTTCACCAGTTCTTTGAGGGCGTCGCGGTCGGGTCCTCGGCGCTGCTTGCATTTGACGAGCTCAAGGCGACGCTGTGGACGGTTTTTGGGTACGCGCTGACGACGCCGCTCGGTATTGTGATTGGCATTGGCGTTTCGACGACGTACTCGCCGACGACTGCGACGGCGCTGTGGGTGCAAGGCTGCCTGGATGCGCTCGCGGCCGGCATTTTGATCTACACGGGCATTGTCGAGCTGTTGACGAACCAGTACACCAACAACCACGAGTTTCATACCAAGTCGAGCCGCAGTCGGCTCTTGACGTATGCATTTGTGGCCGCCGGTGCCTGCGCCATGTCGATTGTCGGCTACTGGACATGAACAATTTGGGCGTTAATAAGTCTTGCTCAAAACATAACGTAATTATAAAGATTGTGTCTTGTTGAGCGTTTCGAGTGGATTCTACATGGCACGGACTGCAAAACTAGAACGAACAAGTGTGGCTGGACGTGTGTTGCTGTGCTGCAAAGCAAAAGGCACCGAGGTGGCCTCTCTTCAAGTCGTTGTACTTGTATTGACAAAGAGGGACTTGAGCTACTACCCAACGTGAGCTACGGTACCTTGGAGGTGGGCCACGCACCGACGATGAGCCGGCTACCCGGTTAGCCGGCTATAAAGCCGGCTGTATTAACCGGTTGGTATAACCGGATTCTCTGACCGGGTGGATGTACAGAAGGTCTGGCGATGTGGGCAAAAATGTCATCGCTCGCACGACCACAGTGACACATACAATACCCACCTGTGGACAAGGCTATCGAGGCATTGGAACCAAGGATCGCACCCAAACGCTCCGCTCGTGACGGGTTGTGCGAGTGTGTGGCAAGAAGGTGCGCGGTTGGGGCAGGAAGGGCCGGCCAATCAGAGTCATCGACTGCGAAGCGTATGCGGCAAAGCTTTGCCATTCGCCGGTGGACTACGACGAGCGAACGGCGTATCGCAGCCGAGAATTTACCGAAGACCAGCGTCTGCAATTTGCCTTTGCAGCGCTGTGCATCGTCAATGACTTTTCTCTCATCAAGGGCCTTCACGTTAGTGTATTACGTGGTGCGCTCGTAGTAGAGCATGGACACGCTCGACGATCTGTGTACTGAGAGTGACTGAGAGTTAACTTTAAATGCGATCGACTTTGGTTGTAGGTTGTATTACCACCAACCCGTGGGAACAGCAAGCTCGGCGCTGATTCGCTCGATATCCTTGCAAAGCTACTACTGCAAGCACCCGAGCGTCAATTATTCGGCCGGCGCACAGAGATGCCGACCACAACCCATGGCACTTGAAAAGACGAAGTAGACCGCGTACATGGACGTGGTTCACGCTTCGACGCCGCTGACGCTGACCTTTGACGACGGGCGCGTCTGCACCATGCCCATCTTTGATTACACTCAATGCGGCTTTTGCATCGAAGCCCGGTACATCGTCGACGGCGACCACCTCATGGAGCTCGAGACCGACGACGTTAGTTTTGGCGCCATCGTTCGCCTCGTGCATCGCACCAAGGGCGGCGAGTGCTACTACCTCCGCGGCTGCGCGCTCCAGCGCAAGCTCCGATGGTCAACGCAGCCGTCGGCAAAGGCTGCGTTTCGCCTCGTCTCGCTCGAGTGCCGACGCGGCCAGCTTCACCAAGACGAGCCCTTTGCGCTCGGAAGCGTCTTTTGGCCGCGCTGGTACATTGGCTTTGCACGGACGCCAACCTTGCGCGGTCGCGGCACCCTCGTTTTGCGACGTACAGCAAGCAGTGCCATCCAGCTACGCGCGATGCACCATCGCGACAAACCATCTGCGTATCGCCTTCGGGCACCGTTGCGGATCGCGGCCAAGTCGTCGCTCGCCGTCACCGAGTGCGACGCCGACGACGACGACGACGACGATTTGTTTGCGTCGTTTCAAATCGCGGGGTCAGCGCCAGTCGACCATGTCGGTGTCGCGTCTTAATGCTGTGTGCATCGTTCATTGTTGCGAGTTTGGTCGTCAAAGTCAACTTACAGTACTAGATACATTGAGACTACTACCAAGGATATACACAAGGACACACCAGAACACAATGTCCTTACTAGTACACATTTATGGAATCTTGGGCATGCAAGGTTTGCATCCGTAAGTCTTTGCCACCGAGTACATTTCACTCCTCGGTCAACGTGACGTACCAGAGTAGAGTGTGCGGTGGTGCACAAGAAAGGCGTAGAGTGATAAATGTCCTAGAAGAGGTTGTTGAAAGAATAGACCATCATCTGACAGCTCGTACACCGCGACAGGCTGGAATGGCACGGCAAGCGCTGGACTAGCCATGGGAAGCGTTGAAGTACCTTGTGATTCGAACGCCGCTGACACTTCCACTACGATCGCCACCGCGTCCTCAACAACTACAGTTGATTCATCCTCCGAGACCGACAACTCGACGTCAAAAGCGTCTTCTGAGACATAGACCGTCGGTGCGACGTTCCGTACGCGCTGCCACACAGCACGACGGCGTGGTCAGCGCCGCGGCGGAGCCCAAGGACGACACCCTCGCGCACAGACGTTGCAGCAAAAAACTTACGTAGAGATCAGCCCAGTGAGCGCTTTGGAGGTAATGTGCCAAGCGCCGCGTCGACAAGATGACACTTATCAGCTTAAAGTGGCATGAGTGAGTAGAGAGGGCCACAAGGTGCCCAGCAAATTCCGTGGGCTGGGTACACTGTAGGACTAGTACATGGTTTGATGCCACGCAAAACACGGATACAACGTCAAAACTATAATACGAGTACTCGATAGATAAAGCGTGGTTTCAAAAGTTGATGGAGACGCCGTTCACGGAGACGATGGGCTACGGCGTTTGAGTGGGCGATCGGGTAACACAGCAAACGCCTCGAGCCGCGCGCGCATCTCCACGTCGTGAATCTCGGACGTACGGAGCGCTGCCACGCCTGCCACAAGCTTCTGAAGTTTGTGGGTCAATGGCTGTCCGTCGTGGGGATAGATATAGTGGAGCTCGAGCACCTTCCTGTGCTTGGCAATGACCGACCGGAGCTCGTCGCAAAGGTCCGGTGTGTCAATAGCCAGGCTCTCGCGCGTTGGCGACGCCAAGAACGTGCGAATAGAGTCGGCCATCTCGCATGCGCAGTGAGGCAGCGCGTCCGTCATCGAGAGGTCGTTAACGCCACGCGGCTCGACAATCGGGATGCGCTCGAGGCCCGCTTTCGCAAGGATGATGTCAGACGCGCCACAGCGGAGGTCGAGATTGCGGAAGACAGCGGTGGCTTCCGGCGTCGAAGTCGTCGCCGCAATAAAAGCCTCGGCAAACACCGACCGCATCTCCACGTCAAAGGTGCGAAAGTACGCGAGCGCATCGAGAACGAGGTAGGTCGAGCAGCAATCGGGTGCAAAGCCCTGCAGCGGCGACCGATCGACGTAAAATACGCGCAACTGATGGCGCGTGTTGGGCGTCAGCGGCTCAAAGGCGTTGGCGGCGTACATGAACAAGCTCGAGAGGCTCGGAACCATCGAAATGCCACCCGTGACAAGCGCCGAAAAAAGCGCCGGGAGCAACGGCAAGCCAATCGTGTGCCAGAGCCGTTCGAGCAGGATCGTGGGCGGCGTCACCAGAGTTAGCGCAGTAGAGAGACCACGTACGCAGTAAAAACTCCCAGGGTCGGACATGGTAGCAAGCACATTGGTCAGCGCCGCACGGTACTTGTTGATGCAAAGCTGCGGGTTGCGCTTGACGACGGCTGCCAAAGATGGGGCAACCGTATCGATGGGCTCGCGCGACATCCAATAGTCGACGCAGCGCTGAATCGAGTGGGTTGGAAAGCGGTACGCGTCAATTTCGGCACACAAGGTCGCTGGCACCTTGCTCGTAAACCAGCCGCCGCCGTCGCCCGACGTAATGTACGCTTCGAGGAGCATGGCCGGCGCCAGGATCGTGCTCGTGTCATCGTAGCCATCAACGTCGTACGATGGAACATCGAGGAGCGTCATGATGGTCGACCAGCAAGGTTTGATGAGCTCGGCAGCAAACGCCATGTCCAGTGGAGGGCACACGGGGTCGTCCACGACGCCGGCCAAGCTTGCGACGAGCTGAAAGCCAGGGGTGAACGAGATTTCGTAGCTTGAGCACCACCGAGTGAGCATGCTCGTCAGTGCGGGCAAGAGAGGTCCCCACCCAACGGTCGTCAGCGTCGCATGCAGCCACGCCGCCACGTTCTCGATCGTCATCGTGTCCGTCAACGTGAGATGCTCGGCAATAAAGTGCGACGTCACGGCTACGTCGCCAAGCGCCGCCAAGGCACCGCAGAGGATCTCAAAGTGGCTCTTGTCCTCCGGCAGCGGGAAACGCGGCACCTTGTCCACGTTGCTGGCATGATCGTCGCCAAAGAAAGGCAAGACAGCCAACGCAAGCTCACTGGGGCTAAAGGTGCCGAGGAGGCGGTCGTCCGTGTTGTCCATCAAGGGCACGTCCACGACGAGGCAAAGCGACGCGAGGGCCGCTGAGAGACCCACGACAGCAGGTCGCGTGCGCGTGGGCCAAAACGCAATGAACTTGGTCGGCTCGAAAAGAATCGCCCGCGTGTTTACGATCGTGTCGATGCGCTTGCCAATGAGGTTGCTCTGGACGGTCGATGGTACGTCGGCACGAGGAATCGAGAAACAGTCCACAATGGTCTTCGAGTACGGTGTGACGTTGCACTGGACGAGCACGACGTCGTAGCAGCCTGCCGTCACAAGGGCATGGACGAGACGGCGCTCGGCGTACGAGAGAATCTCGTGGCTCAATGGCGCATGTGGGTGGTCGAGCGCGTAGCCGAGGATCGCTGACGTCGGTGGCAGCAGTGCAAGCTCTTGGAGAAAGGACGCGGCGAGGTCGAGCGCGGCCGGGGCAAGTGCGACATTGGCCTCTTCATCGACGGAAACGAGGTCGTAGACGAGCATGGACCGCGCGCCCGCGACGATCGGCGCGATAAGGATCTCGGCCGACGTGAAGAGCGCCATGTAGCACGGCGTGGCGACGTGGGTCACGTCGTCCGACGACCAGTACTGGGTCCCGGCGTTCTTGACCTTGAACGTCAAGGCGCCGCCGCTGTACACAGATGGAAGCAGCACGAGCACGCGGCCGATCGCATCTGTACTGTCCGACGCGACGCTCGCCGCGTCGCCGTGGACGTCGATCGCCATGTGCTTCAAGCGCAGTGCGACGGGCCCGCGGACCCCGAGGTTGCTGTTGACGCTGGCGAGGATCGCGTTCGTTGTCGTCGTCGTCCACTCCGTGTTGCTGCATGTGATGCGCTCGCCGGGGACGATGATCGCGCGGCCGTCGGGGACGAGCGCGTGCAGGCCCGTCCGCTGGGACTCGAGCACCGGCCAGGCGAGCCGCTCGTCCATGCCATCGACGCGGAGGAGCGGGTCCACGTACCTCATGCGCTCGTTCGCGCTGTAGGCGAAGCCCGAGATGTCGAGCATGTCGAGCACCGGGTCGAGCTCGGTCGCGTCTTCTTGCATGGGCCGGCAATCCAAGAATGAGGTCGATCTTTGATATTTCTGGCACAGCGCCATAATTTAGGCAAATACCACAAATAACAGCTTATGCCATAAAATAGTATTATATGTTAATAGTGTTATAATTCGCAATAGTGTGATTATTCAGGTGACCGCAGTTGGCGCTTCGATCTTGGAGCTATCGGTATGGTACTCTCGGCGACTGCTGCGGGCTGCAGCACAAGAATACAAGGCAAGGGTAGCCGTATATCGTAGCGTCGTTTTGAACGCGCCTCTAGCCTGTGCTCCAATGTTGAAATTCAAGCATCCAGTCACTGCACACTACAGTAGAGATGCATCCTAGCGCGATTGTACGGGTAGCGCAGCAGTTGCAGTCGGTGGCTCTACCGAAGAGAGCAGTCTTTGGTGAACGTCGGATGCGACGCCACATCACCCTTTTCGATACCATGCCAGAGTGGGCTTGTTTCATAAGAAGGCAAAATTACCGACCGGCAAGCCTCGGGAGGTGAGTGGCGGGTTGCTCAACGGGAGCCGAAATCCAAAGTGAGAGTGACTTTGCAGCTCCGCTCTCGATAAGATCTTTCGTCTCCTTGTGTCGCAATACACCCGCCAAGTCACCCGTCACGCACGCGTGATACCATTGACCTGCTGTAGCAGGTCCACGACCACATTCCAGCCATCATCAACGATATCGATCGATCGTTGGGCAGACACGAATAAATGGCTCTAATTTAGTGGATTTAAATGTAATATTCAGAGACGCGGACTAGCCCGCTTGTTTGGCGATGGATGAATTCGCTCTCGCGCAGTGAGGTGTGGCTGCGCTTGAAGAAGACAACGGGAAGACTCCGCGTGTGCTCGCGTTGCTCGTCGTAGAGCACGAGGCGGCCCACCGGGCGTACAAACTGGGACGCCGCGTGGCGCTTGGGCTGGGCTTCGTACCCGACCAGCTGATGCGTCACGACCGACCGGAGGTAAAAGCTCTTGGCCAAGACGCCGCCCACTTCGGTGCACGAGATCGAAAACCGCGCCTGCCTCGGAAACACGAGCTGTCCAGGCGTGGGCCTGCGAAAGCAGAGACGACCATGGCGGCCCACTGCGAGGTACGTGCCGTCGCTGCGTGTGAAGACAACTTCGTCGCCGTCGCAGACGCCGACCGCCGACGAGAGCGCATGGAGCTTGAGCTTGTGTTCGACGCCGAGCATCGAGCTGTCGAACGGAAAGCAGTCGACGCGACCCGCCGACCAAAAGTTGGCGCGTGGGCTGTAGACGAGGCTGCCAGAGACCTGCATGTGGGTGTTGGACCAGCGGAAGAGGAGGTGGATGGTATCCCCCGGGCAGAGCGACCGGCTCGGCGCCGGCGGGAGTGGTCGCGGCACAATAGAGAGCATCATCGGGTCCGAGACGGCGCGGCGCACGACCGGTAGTCCTAGAGTCGAGTGCGCAGGCGGCAGCGGCGCACTCTCACAGCGCTGCATACGGTGGTTTGGGCGCAGCTCGTCGACGCTGCGTCGGCGCACCCGCGAGAGCACCTTGGCGTACGGGTTGACGCCTGGGCGCGGCAAGGTGCTGATTCCAACCGTCTCGCGCATGTATCTAAAGTGCGCTGCGGTACGCATCGAGCGGCGGCGATCCAGTGCATTGCGTTCGATCTGGATGTCTCGCTTCGGCGAGAGCCCAGATGTGGAAACCATGTCTGGTATGGATGCGTCAGAACCAGATTCGTCGCGGAGCGTACTCATGGAGCTCACTAATAATGCCCGCAATGTCGATAGCGGGGTACATCCTGCGGTACTTGCCGCTCTACATGGCCTACGCTGGTCGATCGACGCTGCTTATTTCGTTGACGTCCTTGCTCCTGAGCGCTGGTGTGCTTTGGATTGCGCTATCACGCAACGAGGGAATTGCCCGGTGTCTCTAGTCCAATCAAAGCACGCGAATCACGTACCGCCGTGTTTGATTGGGCGAGTTTGTTTGGATTACCACAGCGGCGCCATGAACGGGGTCCTGCCGAGCATGACGTGGGGCACGTGGATCGACGAAGGCGAAGCGCTGGCTGCCACGTCATCAGGTCCAGCGCCAGTGCCCACGTCCAAGAAGCAGAAGCGGCGCCTCGAGCGGGGCATCTCGACCGCGAATGAGGCCAGTTGGTTCGAAGAGGTCTTGGCGCAGGTCGAGGCGGCGGACAACGACCTCCACGCTCGCTACTACCGTAACCCGATCCTGGACACGGCAACGGCGACGATTCCGTGGACCGAGCTACCGTCCGGCATTCATCCCAAAGACGGACACTTGCCGCCGCAACGCATTCAGAACAAGCGCCACCAAGTCGAGAACCTCGCCATCTTTCTGCAGTCCATCTTGCGGTACTAATACATCATGTGGATAGAGCACAAGCGATTCTATCTATGAGATGTATCTGGTAGAGACGGCGACGTCGTAGTCGAGTTTTGCGCCGGCTCGGGCTACGTGGCGCTGCCGCTCGCGTGTCAATTCCCCACCTGCCACTTTGTGCTCCTCGATATGAAGCAGCCGTCGCTCGATATTGCGAGCGAACGCATTGCGCTCGCCGGTCTCTCCAACGTGAGCATCTTTTGTGGCCGCGTTGAAGGTACGAAGCTGCTCGCCTTGTACTCGACCAAGCTGATAGAAAGAATGTACTAGAGTATAACGACCCGTTTGACGTTGGCATTGCCCTCCACGCGTGTGGCGAGGTAAGACCAAGTCGACAGCTTGAATGGACAACCTTCTTTTGGACCAGGCAACAGACATGGTCCTGGACAAGTGCCTCAAGGCAGACGCAGCGTACGTGCTCGCGCCGTGTTGTGTCGGCAAGATCAAGCATTCGCTCTTGGAGTATCCTCGGTCCAAGGCCCTTCAAGCGGCCGTGACCCGCACCGAGTACGAGGTAATAACCTGTCTTTTGGTGAAAAGTCACTTGATACTGCGTGTAGATTCTGGCCAAGGCCGCCGACTTTGGCCACAATGGACACAGCTCGATGGCGATGAACGCAGCCAACATCAATCGACGCCGATGCAAGAGCGTGCTCGAAACCGACCGCAATCTGCGAGCGGTCCAGGTCTGAGTACCCTTCTGCAGCCGCCACCAACGACAGCGTGTCTAGAACTGCGGGTACGCGGCGGCCATGTACATCATGCACCCGTTCGACGCGACGCCCAAGAACGACATTCTCGTCGGCCTTCCCCGGCACCGCGACCCGGCACAGCTCCCACAAGCCGACCTCTTGACGCCGGAGGAGGTTCATTTGGCGCTCTATGGCCGGAGTACCGACGACCACGTGCAGTAAACCGTGCGGGCACGGTAACCGCCACCTGCTTTCAAATCTACCGTGAAAACGCGTCCGCACGGTAAATGCACGGTAATAGAGACACGATAGCAAGGGTCCGCGCCCCGCGTTGACCGTAAATCCGAGGAATCCCTCCACTAGCTGTCGTGGGACGTGGGGAACCCCATCTCCCCGGTTTTCAGCGCCGGTTGCATCGTATCAAATGGTAAATCGAGAAAACCAGGATTCAAGATGCCGCATACAAGAACGGCTCGAGCCTGAGACAGACGCGTCGCCCGCACGGCGCCCCGCGCTTTCCTGGGCGGCGAAGGCCGCGGTGGTCCCTCCTCTGGCCGCCGTCGGCTACTCGGTTCCGTGGAAGCCAAAGCACGTTCGACGAAAAGGGTACTACTAGGACGCCAAAGATCCTGGCTTCGATTTTAGAGGGATTGACTTGAAGCGTGTCAAATCGGCGCGGGAGCCACTCAGAGGCCGCCACGCCTTGCCACGCGCCCTTCAACAATTCGAATTTTGCCGATCTTCCGCCGACGACGGATGCTGGGATTGCGCATGCCACTCGGGTCCCATACAAATTGCAAGCTATTCTTCGTCCGTCTTCATCATCCGACCATCTGGGATCCTCGGAGATGAGTGTCTATGGCCAAAAAGTCGAACCAAGAAATGGTTGGTCATATGGCGCGCGTCCGCTTGTATACTGTGGCCAAGTGATGACTTCCCGAGGATTTTCTTTGGCGTTCGACCAATCACAAACGCGCCGCGTCATCCGGATACTTCGATGCATCTTGCCGTTTGTATAGGATGCCGGATACGCCCGGCGTTGAACCGCGTGCCATACGCTCCACCCGCCGCAACCCTATTCTGGATTTCCACCAATCAAATGCCAGAAACCCGCCGAGTCGACTTTTTGGACGCTATACAAACATCAAGAGAGACCACTAAGAACTCGGCCTTTCTAATCGCATACAAACACCGAGATGAAAAACACTTGGCCAAAATCGTGGCGATCCGCGAAGGTCATTTTCGAATTCGCTTCTTCCAGCGCAACTCAACCTCACATCATGGTCGCTGAACGCACGTTCCTCTTCACGTCCGAGTCGGTCAACGAAGGCCACCCGACAAGCTCTGCGATCAGATCTCGGACGCCGTCCTTGATGCGTGCGTCGCCCAGGACCCCAACTCGCGCGTCGCTTGCGAGACGTGCGCCAAGACGGGCATGGTCATGATCTTCGGTGAGATCACGACCCGCGCCACGATCAACTACGAGGCGGTCATCCGCGAGGCCATCAAGGCCATCGGCTACGACGACCCGGCCAAGGGCCTTGACTACAAGTCGTGCAACGTCATCGTTGCCATTGAGCAGCAGTCGCCCGAGATCGGTGCCGCCGTCGACGGCGCCAAGGACGAAGACATTGGTGCTGGTGACCAGGGTATCATGTTCGGCTACGCCACGGACGAGACGCCCGAGCTCATGCCCTTGACGCACGTCCTCGCCACGCAGCTCGGCGCCCGCCTCACCGAAGTGCGCAAGAACGGCACGCTCGACTGGGTCCGCCCGGACGGCAAGACGCAGGTCACGATCGAGTACAAGCAGGACAACGGCCGCATGATCCCGCAGCGCGTGCACACGGTCGTCATCTCGACGCAGCACAGCCCCGAGGTCTCGAACGAGCAGATCGCCGCCGACCTCATGACGCACGTCATCACGCCGGTCATCCCGGAGCAGTTCCTTGACGACAAGACCGTCTACCACTTGAACCCGTCGGGGCGCTTCGTCATTGGCGGTCCCCACGGTGACGCCGGCCTCACGGGCCGCAAGATCATCATCGACACGTACGGCGGCTGGGGCGCCCACGGCGGTGGTGCCTTCTCGGGCAAGGACTCGACCAAGGTCGATCGCTCGGCCGCCTACGCTGCTCGCTGGGTCGCCAAGAACCTCGTCCACCACGGCCTCTGCAAGCGCGTCATCGTGCAGCTCTCTTACGCCATCGGTGTCTCGCACCCGCTCTCGATCCACATTGACTCGTACGGCACGGTCAAGGAGGGCGTGACCGACGACGACCTTGTCGAGATCGTCAACAAGAACTTCGACCTCCGCCCCGGTTGCATCCAGCGCGACCTCAAGCTCAAGCGCCCGGTCATGCAGAAGACGGCCGCCTACGGCCACTTCGGCCGCGACCACGAGGACTTCACGTGGGAGACGATCAAGGAGCTCAAGCTCTAAATCGCTACCTAGTGAAAAATAAAAATATATCCACGTTTTGTCCATTAACCCATCCATATCTTGCGCAACCGCGTTTAACACGCGAAAGAACCACTCGAAAATGAGGCTAACCCGAGTGGTGCCTTTGTAACCACGATAAACTCGATAGAATGTGAGTATAACTGTATCATGAACTAGAAAGGGCAATTGAAGCAGTTTCAGTTACTCGGTGCAGACAGGAGCATGGAAGTTGGCGCCCGCGTCCGGGTCTACTGGCCGTCCGAAGACGCGTGGTTCGAAGGTGACATCACGGCCATTGATGAGGACGGCAGAATCCACGTTCTCTTTGGTGCAGCCCCATGCCGTGGCCTTCAATGATTGCTGCAACGGTTGTAGACGACGGCGACGACGGCGAGTACGACTCTAGCGACCAGATTGAGCTTCTGGCGCCGTGCGACGAGTACTTGCGCTATGCACCGTTGCTGCTATACCTGTGTGTGTATGGCTAGCGACGACGAGTGTACGCTGGATGACGCGCGGGACCTCGCCAGCAGCGAACTGTAAGCACACTTGCAAGTCGTCTCTTATGGTCGTTCGCAGTGCGGCCGAGTCGGAAGACGATGCTGCATCCAACGAAAACCAGAGCCGCCCCTCTTCTTCGTACGACAGAAGCAACGACACTTGATGTGCTTACTGCCCTTGGGGCTAGACTACTATGCGATGATGATCCCCCCGCCATCGAGACGGACCTTCCAGACGGTTCCCCTGCAGCGGCCATTGCAATGTTCTCAGCAACCAGCGACCATGACACGAGCGGACTCGACGACCCAACGCCGAGCCTCGCAGCGTACTACGCCGTTGCAGCTGACCGTGACACCTTACAATCTCATCTAGGAGCGAGGCGTACTCGTTGTTGGAGGACGAAGCCTGTCCGGTCGCAGCGACGGCCGATGCGCTGACGACGCGCCGTAGTCCGGTGCCGCACCAGCTGCAGTGGTGGCGGGTTCGGTTTACAAAAGACGGGTGCACCGAGACGGGCGTTGTCGTCGACGTCTCGCTACCACTCTTGCACGTCGACCGGGGTCAGTCATATCGTCTGCGTCATGCTCACAACGGCGGGTATAGACCTGGCGCGGGGCAGTCGGGTGTACCTTCACGTGGAGCTCGACACGATCGAGTACATGGAACGCACCAGTGTCTTTGCCTTTGAGACCTCGCCAGCGTATAACGCGCTTTTTGTTGAAAAACGTGTTGAGCACCAGGCGTGATGCGTAGCCCATTGGCACCCACGCGTCGAAGCGAGAGCCCGCCGTTGCTGTCGCGTGACCCGCTCGACGGCCTCGATATGACGACGCCGGACGTGCGCCAGAAGCTCTTGCAATACGCGCGCTTGATTGAGCACTGTGTGTCCGCCAAAGAGGCGTGGCAAACCAAGATCGCCACGCACGTCTCCGAGGTAGTCTCTCGACCCATGGAAACGTAGACGTACCACGACTACTAGCACCAGCGGCTCGCCACGTGCTTTCAAGACTTGCAGTCGCCGGACCGCGGGGTGCGCCTCGCCGCCGCGCGCTTCCTCTGTGCGTTGGCCCACGAGTCCCGTCGGACTCAATCCCTTTTGCTCCAGTACATCGACGTTTTGTCGAGAGGCCAGTTTCGATAGAGCGGTGGCGTAGGTTCAACGGGCTCACCGTGCTCTGTCTGCGCATCTTTTCGATTCCGAGCCATTTCCAGCGCCACTATGAAGCGCAGTGCCGCCTCAATCGCACCAGTCCGACCCAAGATGGGTTCCTTCACTACCTAACGACCTATGTGCGGGACCGCATGCAGCCGCTTCTCGCGCGCTTGCATGCATGCTACGACGCACCAAAAAAGCGTCTCCCCATGGTCTGGTTTAGCACCCAGACCCCGTCATCGGATGAAAACGACGACGTGACTGGCGGTCTCGGCGACGACGTCTCGAACGTCCCGGACCCTGATACGCACCTCATTGGATTCGTCCTCGGCTACGACCCCGAGTGTGTTCCGCCGACGTCTTTGGTCAAGTCCGAGGTGCGTCGACCCTAACCACCGCCGTGTTTACAGCATGAAATCTGCTTTTTACTAGGTGGATGCGATGGCCAAACTGTTTGTTGTCGCACCACCCAACGCCGTACCACGTCGAGCCTGCCTCGCCCGGCTATCTCAATGCACAAGTAGGTGGCCGTGCTGCAAGAGGCGCAGACGCTCCTCGGGACGCTGTCTCCCCCCGCGAACCGGTTTGCTTTGCGCGATAAGCTCGCTGCCTCGCCATTGGTGCAGCACCTTGTCGAGGAGATGGACATGGGCGTCATGGGCGTTATTGCCGCACTCGACGACGTCCAAAGCGTGCAATGGCGAGATCTCTTTTCCTATATGAGCATGCGCTTGCACCTCGACGCGCTGCTCGCGTTGTTTGACGCGGCGTGGGTCACCGAGCTCGTTGGCGTGTTTCGCTCGCTCGTGCCCGACTTAGATCGTACGTCGTGTTGTACTGTTGATGTTGTTCGTACTCTTCTCGGTGAGCTGATGCCATGTTTCTGCAGGTATAGCGTTGCTGCGACCCACCACGTGGGTCTGGAACGTCGAGCTTATGAACGCGATCGAACGGCACTCGGTCTTCGCGTCCGACTTTCGCATCTGCGGCGCGCTCGAGAAGCTCCAGGGCGTTGCGCTGCGGCCACTGCGCTTTCTATCGTTCTTGACGGCGCTGCGGCAGTGCCTCGTGCCATCGCCGACCTTTCAGCCCCGCAAATCGTTGAAAAAGCCAAAGGTTCATCGCGTCACGAGCAAGCTCACGTCGCAAAGCACGGACGAGCGCATTGCGTCGGCGATTGCACGCGCGAAAGCGGCGGTCTCGAGTCTCGAAGCGACGCAGTCCTACCGGGTGCACCCGCGCGCCGCGTACCGCCGCCACGTCTCCAACGTCGACACGATTCAGACGTACGTGACACAGCAAGCGCACGCGCTCGAGTCGGAGCTGGCCGACTTTATGCAGCGCGACCCACGACCTCCGTCCGCAGTCTCGTCGTCGCCAACGCCCTGTGTCGATCCGAATGCGATCTTGCAGCCCAACGTAGACGCGGTGCTCAGTGCACGTGGCCAGGACCTCGACACGATTGCCTCGGCACTCCATGTCGAAAAGATGGCGCGGGCCGAAGCCAAGCGCCGGACGGTCCAGCGGAATAAAGTCAAGTGAGACAGCCACGCTCCCTATCGAGTGGTGGCGGCACATTTTGCATATGCTTGTAGATTACAGCGAGAGCAGACCAAGGTGGCAGCGGCCATGGCCGCCAAGGAGGCCAAAGCACAGGCGCTCCGCGACGCGATCGACGCCAGAAAGCGCACGCAACAGCAGCAAGCGCACCGGCGCCACGCACTACGCCACGCACGCGTGCTAGCCCAGCTACGGCGACAAGAAGCGTCCATGGACAACAACGAGAATCGTCAACCAAAGCGGCCTGCGTCGGCGCGACCGCAACGCAGCGAGCCGCACCGACCAAGGGAGCCGACGCGACCACGCTCGCCGCCGCCACGCCCGTCGTCGCCAACGCGCACGCCCCGCCGCCCTCGGTGCCAGTCGGCGCGGCTAACCCGAGACCGATCCACGGCCTTTGGCAACATCATGTCGGATCTCCAAAGCGCCGAGTTAGCGGCCAAGAAGGAGCACGCCAAGAAGCTATGGCATGCGATGCATATGGACGACACTGCCGTTGGCAAGGTATCCCGCTGCATCCCACGATGTAAACATCACGGGAATGGCGCGTATATAGGTACCGCCACCCGCGCAGCCAGCGACGGACGCGCAGAAGGCGCCGCGATTCACGCGCATGTCGTTTTTGGCGCCAACCAGAGCGGGATCAGCGTCGCCCCTCGAGCTACCGTTGGCCAACCAAGCGACGTGCAAGAAGCTGGCGAGTGAGCTCTTGCCACCCGAGGTGCGTCCGCCCGAGATCAACGACGACACGACACCAAGCTACGTCGTTCTCGCCAAATACAAGCGCACGCTGAGCGACACCCAGCGCGAGCTCTACAAAGGTACATGGTTGATACGTTGATAGGAATGGGTGGATACATGGATAGCACGCTTTAAAACGTCCACGTCCAAGCTCAACCACCGGCTCTCGTGTGCGGTGCAGGAGCAGTACGTGCACATGACGCGGCGCAAGGAAGCGTGGGACGCCTTCAGTGCGCAGTCGCGGCTCTACTCGGACGATCCGAATCTGCTCAAGCGCACGGAGCTCGGCCACGTCATTTGCAGTGTGGGTGGGTCGATATCCTATGCGGCGTGTACCGAGGCGTCATGAGGAGCGATGACGACTAGGGCTGCAGGTGGCACCGACTCATGTCGAAGCCATTTGTCGCCGCCTCGACACCAAGCTCACGGGCTTCATTGCGTGGCATGACTTTTACGAGTGGTTCCAAGGCCAAGACGACCAGCGCGCAACGTCGCGCAGCCTCTGCACCTAGCTGACCAAGGGAACAAAACAACCTTGCAACTCACCCACGTCAAATACGTCTCACTTGGCACCGCACGCCTAGTCCTACTCGTTATTCATGATCGCCGTACGAGCTTGGCCACACAAGCGCATACTGAGGCGCCAGGTCCAAGCGTCCACCGCGCCTGTATCATGAATGTGGCTAGTCAAGAGGGTGGTTCGCATCACCATCTCTTCGTCTCTTTGCGGTGTAGACACTGCAGATTTCCCACCCGGGTCTGAGAGTTGCGGGGGAAATTTGCCCTTCGTCACGTACTAGTACGCGGTACATGACCTAGAAATGGTCGCTGGTAGCTGGTGGCAGGAGCATGTGGTTGGTGGTGGTGGTGGTGAGCCGCGGTGCTCTGCCGATGGCGATGGGTTCAGATTCTGGTGCCACCGACCAGATTCCCAAAATTGCGGCGCTGGCATGGGCATCGTCTACTTGTGCCACTAAAGTACCGCATCACCGACGAGCACAGTACGCGCATGGTATCTGGAGGGCTGCGAAATGCATGTCATCAGGCTGCGCCGTCGTTGGCCAAGGCGTCGTCGGTGGCTCCAGTCGCTGACGCCACTTGCAGTTGGTCGCGCCACCGTCGTGCATACTGAACGCAAATGGTTGGCAAAGTTGAAGTTGCACTTTTTTCCGGATACGCTTGCGGATGGCTATCATCTCGCACAGAGCCTGGCGATCGGTCCGATCATTTCCCGTGTTTGCTTGCGATGCTGAGCTCCACCGCCCGCCGCCTCGCCCGCCCGTCGCTGCTGGCGCGTGCCAGCAGCCATGCTGCCAACAGTCTTCCGCCGGCCCCCGCCGACTATGACTGGGATGCCTTCCGGGCCAAGGCCCACCAAACCATCGATTTCATCGTCGACTACAACAAGCGGCTGGCGGCACGCGAGCTGCCCGTGCTGCCGTCGTGCGAGCCTGGCGACGTGCGTCGCGCGCTGCCGTCACGCCCGTCCGAGACGCCCGTCGAGTGGTCGCAGATCTTAGCCGACGTCGAGAAGGTCGTCGTTCCCAACATGACGCATTGGCAGCACCCGGACTTTATGGCGTACTTTCCCGCCCAAGCCGCGCCGTCGGCGATGCTCGGCGAGCTCATGGCCAACGCCATGAACCAGCCGGGCTTCAACTGGATCTGCTCGCCCGCGGCAACAGAGATGGAGCTCCACGTTATGGACTGGCTCCGCGAAGCTTTCGGCTTGCCAGAGGCCATGTCGTGGCGCGGCTCGGGTACAGTTCTTATGTGCCATCGAGGCATGCTCACGTCGACTCTGCGTAGGCGGTGGCATCATGCAACCGAGCGCGACCGAAGGCATGATCGTCGCTCAAGTCTCGGCCCGCACGCGCAAGCTCGCTGCCAACCCGGGTCTATCCCTCGACAGCCTCGTGAGCTACTACAGCGACCAGTCCCATTTCTGTGTCGAGAAGGCGAGCAAAGTCCTCGGTGTCAAGCATTTGCGCAAAATTCCATCGGTTTTGGACCCGTCGACCGGCAACTACGCCATGGACCTCACGGTGCTCGCGGCGACGATCGCAGACGACAAGGCCAATGGCCTCGCGCCGTTCTTCGTCTCGGGCAACTATGGGGCGACCGGTGTTTGCGCGATCGACGATATTGAAGCCATGGCCACCATCGCTTCGGAGCACGACATGTGGCTCAACATGGACGCCGCGTACGCTGGCGTGGTCGCGCTCTTGCCCGAGATGCGGTCGACGCTCGGCGGCATGCACGTCTGCGACTCGCTCCTCATGAACGGCTCGAAATGGTTCCACCTCATGTTCAACTCGAGCTTCTTTTTCTTTCGTCAAAAGGAGCATGTCGTCCAAGCACTCAACGCGACTGGCGCGTACCTCGAGAACAAGCACACGGCCGAGAACAACGTCTTTGACCTCAAGGACTACCAGCTCGGTCTTGGCCGGCCGTTCCGCGGCTTGAAGGCGTACTGCACGATCCAAAGCATGGGTCTCGAAGGCTTCCGCGACGGGTTGCGCCGCCATTTGCAGCTGGCGACGTATCTCGCCGACGAGCTGCGCCAGCACGACTCGATCCACGTGCTCCGAGATGTCTTTGGCCTCGTTTGCTTCCGCGTCAAGGACGCTGACGATGCGACCAATATGGCGGTCATGGAGCGCCTCAACAACGTCGAGGGCATCCATATGGTCCATACGGTCACGGCCGACCACGGCGTTGTCCTCCGCCTCGCGCTCTGCCACCCGCAGCTCACGGTCGACGACATGGACCGCCTCGTGGCCAAGGTGCTGCGGTCGCTGCCCGATGCACAGGACGTGGCGATCGTCGCCTAAGACAGATGATCGATGCGGTTGTGAATAGAAACTGCATTTTGGCTCCTGTCGTCGAGCAATGAACCAAGTGGTTGGGTGCACCATGGAGTCAACCGAAAACGTGCCCGCCTTGCACCTACAGCCGCTAGATATGAAAGCTATGCACGACGTTGCAGAGATGTATCGATGCTCTTGCAACATGACTCGCACTGGCGCGCAATTACGCCGAGTCCCCTCGCTGTCTCGAAAGGCGATATTTGCTGCCACAATGCCTCGGGCAAATGCAATCGGGCGATTGTTGTACAACGACGTCGTGTCGTCGGGGGGGGGGCTGGTCCTTGGTGCGTCCGTCGACGCCAAGTGGTTTCTCCTCCAGCTGCAGTGCGGCGATGACACAAGGGACGGTTGTCGTCTTGGGCGAGCAGTTTTCTATCGTGCCGATATCGATCAACCGCATGCAGGTGCTTGTTAAAGACGGATTAAATATGAATAAATAATGCGAAGGCGCGTTCCGCGGGCTGGTGACGGACGGTGTTCATGCGTTGTCCTGCATCACGTTCGACGCGCCGTCGTCGCGGGCTTCTACACGTATGCCCATGAGCCATAGTAGCGCTATTCCTCGCTTGCCCTACCCCTTGCGCGGCGCCAAGGCGCTTCTTGTGACCGTCATGACTCTAGTTTCAGAGACGAATGAGAGACTTGGTCGAGCGCGTTCACAAAATGGAGACGTGCACCTTGGGACTGCCGCGGCGCTTGCGCTTGGTGTCCGAAGGCATTTCGTCTTTGGATTCTTCCTCGTTCGGGGCCGCCTTTTCTTCGTCGTCCGGGTTCGCCTTGCCTTTCTCGTCACGCTGCTCGAGCGTCGCACGGAGCGTCGCGTGCTGGTGGTTGACGCGGGCCTTGAGCGCGTCGTCGGCCTCGGTCTCGGCCCACACAGTCGCAAAGGGCTTGGCGCCGGCGCCGACAAACGCGCACTTGTCCTTGGCGTGCTCAAACAACATGCGCCACGTCGCGTGGCCTTGCAGTGCGGACGCATTGCCTGCATTAACATTGACATTGATGAGCATCCTCGTCCACAAGCAGCAGAGGCGTACAGTTGACGATGCAGAAGCGGCGGCCGCGCGACGTCATGACGTTGGTGCGT
Source organism: Saprolegnia parasitica CBS 223.65 (assembly GCF_000151545.1). Taxonomy (NCBI): domain Eukaryota; phylum Oomycota; class Saprolegniomycetes; order Saprolegniales; family Saprolegniaceae; genus Saprolegnia; species Saprolegnia parasitica. The sequence continues at coordinate 368,737 of NW_012156402.1, read as the reverse complement.
CGGTCGTCGTCGAGGAAGCCCACGTTGCCACTTGTGACGCACGAGACGAGGATAATGTCCTTCTCGCGGCCCTAACCTGCGTCAGTACACGACCGTCTCTTGCGAGAGGTACCTGGAAGCCGTCGACCGAGGACACTTCGATGCTGCTCCACGCCGCGGGCTCCATCTTGGCTGCGATCTTGGCGTTAATGGCGCCCACAATCTTGTGCACTTGCGGCTTGTACGGTGTGATGATCCCGATGCTCCACTCGCCGCTCTGAACCCGCGGAAATGTCATCATGAGTTGCTCGATCTACCGAGAAAGAAGATATGTCAGCATGATGACGTCGTGCGCTGCCGTGGACGGACCTGGTCGATGCAAAACTTGACTTCGGCGTCGTTGGCCTTGGAGGTGCCGACGCGCTTCTCAACGCCAGCGATGTCGACGACAGTGAGCGGCTGGAACGCCGGGTGCGCGTACATGCTTGCGTCCTGCGCCAACACGCGTCGCGCGATCGCCGGCGCGTCCGTCAAAGCAGCGTCGTAGAACGCCTTGGCCGTGAATGCACTCATGAACGGATGCATGCGATGTTGCTCCTATAAATCAATGAGAAGAAAGATCGTCCATCGGTGTGTACGGTGAGCATCGTCACGGGCAAATACGCTTCCAAGCGCTCCATGAGCGAGACGTCCAAGCCGTGCGTCTTGGCGTCGTCGCTGACGACGGTCGGCGCGATCTGCTTGGTGTCGCCCACAAAAAAGAACCGACCGGCCTGCGCGAGGAGCGCGAGGAGCGAGCTCGGCTCGGTCGCTTGGCCGCACTCGTCGACAATGACCGCGTCAAAGCTACCGACAAAAAGGGATGCGTTGATATCGGGAAAGAGAGAGAATGCGTACCCCGACTGCCGGAGCTTGTGCGTCATGTCAGCGCCAGCGCACGACGAATGCGTCGCAAAAATGATGTTGGCCTTGCCCGCAACGCGCGCCAAGAGCTCCCACTTGTCCAGATCCTTCTCGACGCGAAGGCTCGCGGCGCGCTTGTCGTTGGCGGGAAGCTTCTCGCACGCGTCCTTGATCTCCTTCTTGTACTGCGCAGCTGCCGTCGCGAGGCCAATGTCCCGCGCGCCAGGCCGACTGCCCATCTTGACGGCCGTGAGCGGGGGCGCCAAGAATCCTTCCGGGCGTGGCAGTCGCGCTTGGACCTTCGTCGTGTGGCCAACGAGGTAGATTCCCACCGAGAAGATGCGCTCGATGATCTCGTCGATCGCTGCGTTCGAATCCGAGGTCACAAGGACACTTGGCAACGGACCCTTGGACGGCGACGCCTTGGAAAGAAGGGCCGAGAGGAGGGCGCAGATCGTCGTCGTCTTGCCAGTACCCGGCGGCCCTTCCAGAGCGAGAGACCGGTCTCGAGGTTGCCAAGGCCGCGACGCAGCGCCTTGAACTGCGACGGGTTGATCTCGGACGCGATGAGATCGGCCACCGAGCGGTCCACGTCGTAGAGCTTCGGCTAGAGTAGAAGGAATGAGTGTCACGCAGTTGGTGTAGACAAAAGGTGTACCGTGATGAGCGACTGATATACGTTGTCGAGTGTGGCCGCCGCCATGGCAATGGCTTCGGTGGGCGCCTTGACCTTGTTGACGAGCTCGGCGACGACGTCGTGGATCTTGGTCACCTAGGAACACAAGTGTTGAAACATTGACACCTTCAATACGACCGTACCTCGAGGGTTTCGACCGAGATCTTCATCTTGGTGAGATCTGTCAAGAGCGTCAGCACGACGTCTTCGTCCTCCTTGGACATCTATTGCATAAAAGTGAGGCGACCGACTGCAAAGGAATCCATGTGCGTACTTGCTTCTTGGTCGACTTCTTGCCCTTGCCCTTGGTCGACGTCTTAAGCGCCCCGGTCGACTTTGCGATGACGTCGCGAAGCGTGGTCGCGGCAACCTTGTGCACTGAGACGGACGCGGTGGCACTTGACTGGTTGAGGATGACGTCGCGCAAGTGCCCGGGCAACTTGTCGATGGAACCGACGCCGTGGACCATGCGCAGCGTCGTCACCAGCGACGCGACCACCTTGGCTTCGATCTTGACGGCCTTGGGGAGGTCGAGCACCGTCTTCGCTGCATGGAGGAAGACGACGTCGATCGTTTGTCTATGCGCGCGCTCGACAATGCCGATAGCCCGTCGTGAGTTGTCAACCTAATCATTGTATGCGCATTGAGAGAGAAGAGGCAGCCGATGCACGCACCTTGAGGCGGACGACGTCACCGATTTTGATCGAGTTTTCCCCACGCGTCTGGAACGTCGCAGCGTTTGGGTCTGAGACGCCGTCCAACGAGGCGGCGAGCTCTGTGAACGTGGCAGGCAGCGGGTTTTGCCTATATTTGCATAGAAACGATGAGATTGGGTGCAAGATTGAGAGGAAACGTACCCAGCGATGATGGCGGCTCTGGCCTCGGCGACGAGAAGCGCGACAAAACGCTCCTGGTACGTTTCCGTCGTGGACATCTTGGTCGAGAACTTGGGCGCCTCGGACCCAAGCACTTGGAAGAAGAAATCGCGTGTCTGGGTCGACGATTTCTGTGTCTTGGGCGTCTGGGGCGTCTTGGCGTCGTTGAACGCCGTCTTCATCGTCTCGATCGGGTCGAGCTCCACCACCGCCTGGAGACGCGCGCCAGCCTTCGTCTTCTTCTTGGCGGGCGACGACGCCGACGACGGCTGCGGAATGAACTCAATCATTTGCGGCGATCGCGACGGCAAGCTCCGGGCAGACGGCGACGTCATGGGGCGCCCGCCAATGCGCCGGGGCGATGGAGACGCCATGATGAGTGGGTTGCCTTTGATACGCTGGGGCGTCGTCGGCGGGTCAACCGGGATCGCAGCGGAGAACTCGAGCAATTTCTCGACGTCGCGCTTCCATTTCTTCAGGCGATGCTTCCCCATAAGGAGAAGGTCGAGTTGGATGGCGCCAATCGCGATGAACCGCGTCGGGTCGATTCCCGGGGCGAGCTCGAGCTTGCCTTGCCCAACAAACGCAGCGCGGTGGCCGAGAGGAAGATCGGGAAGTTCGGCGAGGCCCACCATTTGCGTATGAGCCTTCTTGTACGGCAGCACGACGAGCTCGTCCGTGGCCTGGAGGCCGTCTGGGAAGAATTCTTGGAGCTTGGCCGTGTTGACGTCGTGGATGTCTCTGGGGAGAAGGCTGCCAACGTCGCGGAGCGAGACTTCGACCATGGCCTTGAGCGCCGTCGAGACGTCATGCGACGGGAAGGCTGCCGTGACACTCGCCGGGTCGAGCTCGTATGCGATCGACCCGCCGGGGCCGGGGCGACTCGTGACAAAGCGGCCCGCCATCGTTAGCCTCTGCTTCAAGCTCTCTGGAAAATGGAAGCCACCCCTTAGTTAGTCGAAGGTGCGCGCGCGCTTCGTCCGGCCTTCGAAGCGCGCGCGGGCATGCTTGCCGCCACCGCATCTCATCGACGCGACCACTTTGATTTTTGAGGCGTCCTTTTTATTTTACTGCATACGTATATCGTGCTTAAATAATAATATCAAAAACGTAAAAACGATAGGCCCCCTACCAAATGCCCTTTGAGGTCCTGCGATTTTGGACGGTTTCGCCTACACCGCTTTTCTACCGGTGCCAGGAAACCAGCCGCATCCAGTTGAGTTGTCGAGTACTAGTACGATGCTGTCGGTAGGTCGCGTCCCGAACTGCTCGTCAGCACGGCTGGTGAGGTCATCATGCACGCCCAGAGCGCGGTCAGTGAGCTTGGTCAGCGCATGATGTATTAATATAATGCCGTTGGTACAATAAAATGTATGCGACAAGCAGACCATAGTCTGCTCCTGGGAAGGCGATTGATTGACAAAACCCATCAATTTATATGACAGAATAGGATATAATTCGTGCTACAACATTGTACAGTCGTACCTAGTTAGTCGTGCCTATGTTGCAATCGGATTAGACGCACGCAGCAGCTTCGGGCGTCTCGTGTCAAGGCGGTCTATCGTCAATCTATCGTGGTGGTAGTGTGCACTTCCGCTCAACAGTAGTTTTGTACGTCATTACGCTGTGCAAACAACGTATGGAGCATATTACGTTGATGCCACCATCACCACCTTTGCACACATAGTGTCATTGCTCTGTATCCAAACGGCGGAAGAATTCGAATCCCACCTAGACGAGACGTGCTCAACCAGATTTACGCGATAAAAGACAATAACCTCGCGCGGTTTTAGAAGGAGCGTTAAACGTTGATCTATCCCGTCCGATAGTAGCAGCCACTCGTGACGAGCCAACAAGCCTCTCCTCGCCTCAAACAAGGCTCCAACTATAGAGCCGTCCCAGTCTTGTACCTTGTGAACACGATCTCTCTCTCTCGGATATCCAAAACGCGATCTGTAGCTCGATGTTGGGCGTACAAAATCGTTGGTGCCACCATCACCACCTTTGCACACATAGTGTCATTGCTCTGTATCCAAACGGCGGAAGAATTCGAATCCCACCTAGACGAGACGTGCTCAACCAGATTTACGCGATAAAAGACAATAACCTCGCGCGGTTTTAGAAGGAGCGTTAAACGTTGATCTATCCCGTCCGATAGTAGCAGCCACTCGTGACGAGCCAACAAGCCTCTCCTCGCCTCAAACAAGGCTCCAACTATAGAGCCGTCCCAGTCTTGTACCTTGTGAACACGATCTCTCTCTCTCGGATATCCAAAACGCGATCTGTAGCTCGATGTTGGGCGTACAAAATCGTTGGTGCCACCATCACCACCTTTGCACACATAGTGTCATTGCTCTGTATCCAAACGGCGGAAGAATTCGAATCCCACCTAGACGAGACGTGCTCAACCAGATTTACGCGATAAAAGACAATAACCTCGCGCGGTTTTAGAAGGAGCGTTAAACGTTGATCTATCCCGTCCGATCGTCAGTCCGAGCCCGTTCTATATATTTGTTTTGGCCGTGTCCAGCATAGTGGCGTACCGTCGCTACCTTTGGCTGTGCAATGTCGAACTACTAGCGATCGGTGGCGACGTCGAAGGGTCGAAGGCGTGGTGGTCTCGAAACTGACTGCCCAGTGGATCCTTAATAGGCTCGCTCAATCAAATAGCTCGAAGCTGAACAAACGCAACGCAACCACGCCTTTACCTCCCGGATGGTGTATACCAGTGTTCTATGCACCCCAACAAGACCAAATTGCTAGTTTGTGGCGCTCTTGTAAATATTTCTGGCTTCAAGCGATTGCCGGCTTCCACTACGCGATGGCGCTGCGTGGCGACACACCTATTTGTTGCGTGCGATTAGCCGCTACGTTGTCAATCGTGTGCGAAATTCGGTGATATGAGCTGGCAGCGTACAAGCGCTGGAAAGCATATTCGAACTTCGATTGAGGCCAGAGAGAGTGGACAGCAGGTCCGAGGGCCAACACCTGCGCACCTGCGACGACCCGGTTACTTTGTCGTAGTTTGACATTTGCCGAGCAAAACACCATGGCGGTCCTGCGTGCGCTTCTTCTCTGCCTCGCTCTCACAGCGACAAGCATGGCGTCAGAATGCGGCGACGCCGACTTGACTGCGATCAATGCCAGCGCCTCGGGCTGCTCTAGCTTTAACATGACGGCGTCGACCAACGGCTCGAGCTTTGGCGCGTGGGATGTGTGTGCGACATCGGCGTGTCAGAACCTTCTCACGCGCTACCGCAACTTGAACTGCACTGTGAACGGGCTCACGGGCAGCGACATCGCCTCGATCACGTGTCCGAATATGATTCTCCGCCCTCGCTCCCGTCACCATCACAACGACCACGGTTGGGGCTCCGACGACGACGACTGCAGCAGTTCGGTGTGGAACGCGATCGTTCTGATCGTCGTGGTCCTTTGTGTGGTCACCATTGGGATCTACGTCTGGAAGCGCCATGGACAGCAGATTCGCCGACGCCTCGGGTGGATCAACAGCAATTCGTACTTTGCCGCCACATCCGCCGCCGACGCCGACGTCTCGAACGTCAAATTTGCTGCGGCGAGCTCTACCGTGCTCGTGCCGACGGTGCAGCTTCAGGGAATCCAGAAGGGCGCGCCAGCCGCCGTGCCATATTCTTCCGTGTAACTTTCCTGATAGCGTTCGCCTTACCCCGAGCATTATCTTACTTTCAAGTACCCTCGTTCTTTAAACGGCTACCAGTGATCCGTCAGCTCAATATCGTGCTGACTACTAGTACGGATGTAAACAGCACCGTACACGTCGAACACGTCCTCGAGTCATCTTCCCGCATTGGAGTTTTGTAGATAGCGAGCTCGCGAGATGGATGGGTCGATGGAAGCGCAAATCGGTCCGACCGTTTTGATTTAGATGCGCGGTTTAACCTTCGCCGGTCATGGTTGGTGGCTATTTCCACCTGGCAAAGCAGCCGCCCTTTCTATTTTCACTCTCCACGTAGCTAAATTTACGATCGAAGATGGCGGGCCGACCAGGATGGCGCGGTGTCGACAACTCACAACCCAACTCGCCACCATCCGCATCATGCTTCGCTCGTTCCTTACGCTCGCCCTCTCGTCGGCCGCACTTGTCGCGGCGCAGGAGCTTGCCCACATGTCCATCTCGATCGAGTGGGTCGACCGCTCCCATGGTACGATCATCAAGGATTCTGGGTGATTATTGACGCGCCGATTTGTAGCCAACTCTGCGTGCCCTCGCGCCGACTCGGAACTCGTCCGACAAGGCTTCACCGCGTACGCGTTCCGGTCCGCGAACGACACGAGCAACTCGTGTGGGCACTGCTTTCGTCTCTGGAACAACGCGGCCAACGTCACAGTTCAAGTCATCGGTACATTTGACTGGCCTGCGATGATGATAAGTCACACGAGGTGTAGACGTCGAGGTCGCCGTCGACAATTTTTCGACTTGGAGATTTCGCGCAAGGCGTTTGCGGTCTTTCAAGATTACGCCGTGTCGGGCGCGATCCACGGCGTCAGCAGCGTCCCGGTCCCGTGCCCTCCGTAGACAAAACTACCCTGTTGTCTGTGCTTTTACAGTCGACGTCGTCTCTCTTAACGAATAAACTGACTTCTTAAACACGTCTTTCAACGCCAAAATGCAACCTAAAGACAAGGTGCAGCCTCTTAGCGAGGCGGTAAACAGCGAGGTCGCAACGACCTACATATGTACCTCGCGAGGCTAGCGGCCGTCGCAACTAGATGTTCAATCCTCGGACGTACTACAGTAGTAGTGTGGGCGTGGGGTTTACCGGTACATCGACCGGCACAAGCGTGCCCTAACCCGCCATCGGCAACACAATCAATCGACAAAACCATGCATTATATCTCGGTCAACAAAATTACTACGGAAGGCAGCGCACGATCTTGGCAACAAGACCGTCCATGTCCGCCGTCGTCAGCTGCGGGTGGCAGAGCGCGATGCGGAGGACGACACCGTGGTGCGCGGTCACCGTGTGCACAAAGTGGATGCCTTCGGTCTGGTTGAGGCGCTCCATGACCGCCATGTTCGCCGCATCATCGGCGTCCTTGACGCGAAAGCAGACGAGCCCAAAGTCGACTTGGCGCACAATCTCAATCCGGTTCGTAGCCGAGAGGCCCGACGCGAGGTACTTGGCGAGCGAAATATGGCGCGAGAGCACGTCACGGAAGCCTTGGAGCCCCATGCTGTTGATCGTGCAGTACGCTTTCAAGCTGCGGAACGGCCGACCAAGGCCGAGCTGGTAGTCCTTGAGATCAAACACCTTGTTCTCGGCCGTGTGCTTGTTCTCGAGGTACGACCCGGTCGCGTTGAGCGCCCGGACCACGTACTCTTTTTGCGTGAAAAACATAAAGCTCGAGTTGAAGAGGAGGTTGAACCATTTCGAGCCGTTGATCAGCACCGAGTCGACGAGGTCGAGACCGCGGAGGAGCGGGCGCATCTCGGGGAGGATCGCGACGACACCAGCGTACGCCGCATCGAGGTTGAGCCACGCGTCGTACTTGAAGGCAACCGCGGCGATCGCCGGGACGTCGTCGATCGCGCAGACGCCGGTGGCGCCAAAGTTGGCCGAGACAAAGAACGGCACAAGGCCATTCGCAACGTCGGCGGCCATGGTCGCCTCGAGGAGCGCAGAGTCCATCGCGTAGTTGCCCGTCGCGTCGTCGTACACGGACGCAATCTTGCGCAAGTGGGTGACACCGAGGACCTTGCTCGCCTTCTCGACGCAAAAGTGGGACTGATCGCTGTAGTAGCTCACGAGCGCATTGAGTGTCATGTCGGGGTTGGACGCGAGCTTGCGCGTGCGGGCCGAGACTTGAGCGACGATCATGCCTTCGGTCGCGCTCGGCTGCATGACGCCACCGCCAGAGCTACCCCACGACATGGACTCGGGCAGCTCAAACGCGTCGCGGAGCCAGTCCATGACGTGCAGCTCGAGCTCCGTTGCCGCGGGCGAGCAGATCCAGTTGAAGCCCGGCTGGTTCATCGCACTCGCCATCATGTCGCCGAGGATCGCAGAGGGTGCAGCCATCGATGGAAAGTACGCGTAGAAATCCGGGTGCTGCCAGTGCGTCATGCGGGGCACGACTTGCGTCTGGACGTCGGCCATGATCTGCGACCACGCGACCGGGTGCTCCGGCGCCTTCGCGGCCAAGGCCCGGCGCAAGTCGCCGGGCTGGCACGACGGCAAGACGGGAATCTGGCGCGCGTGCAGCTGCTTTTGGTAGTCGACAATAAAGTCGATGGTCGCGTGGGCGTTGGCGCGGAACTGTTCCCAGTCGTAGTCGCTCGGAATGGGCGGCAGCTCGGGCGTCGGGACCATGCTTGAGGGATCGAGTTGAAAAGGCAAAGTGATCGATTGCGTTGAAGTTGCTGATGTGTATTTTTATTGCCATGTTTAAAGATAATCTAGTATTTATATGGATTGTCGTGAAATCAATTGAAAGCGTGGCAGGGGCTGGGGTCGCGAGCCTAATTAGGTATTTTTCGGGCACGAGGATACGAGCCTTTTTTGGATATAGTGTGTGATGGTCGTTTTCGCTAAAGGCAATCGAAGGCATTGCTTGGTACATTGCGCCCGACGGCGAGATCCACTAGTGAAGTGAGGCGTTGCGTGAATCATCGTTCCTAGTCACCGGCAAGCAAGAACGCACCGGGGTGCTCGTGGCCACTATATAACACTATATTAGAATGTATGAATAGTGTACGAGTGCTTGTAATCGATGCCAGCGTGATTATTCCTGATTTCAAATCGACACACGTGGCGATCTTGGTGCGTCCTCCAATCTGAGGGTGCAAGTGACTATAATACCGGTACCAGTAGTAGAGAGAGCTGGAGCGTGCGAGATTCATACTACACAGCTCACAACGAGAATATCTTGCACAGCTGTTTAAACTCCAGCGGCGCGAGCGGCCTTGATACGCAGCGCGATCGGCTGCGATGGTCGTCGGTTCACGGCCTTGCTGGACCGATGACGGCGGTCGCAGATGGTGCCATCATGGTTCTCGGGCTGCTTTTGTGCGTCCCTAGAGATGTGGAGAATTTGTATGCCGTCATTCCACCGTCGCATGATCGATGATGCCGTCACAGGCGGTGCCGTCATAAATCGAGCTGCTTTTGATCTGAATATGCCGACGGTGGAGATCCTGTGCGAACACCTGACCCCGTCGCGTCGATTCGAATGCGCAAGCAACCTTCTTCTGCATGCCGCGCCAGGGAACATGAACGAACTCGACTCGCAGCTGCATGAACTCATTCGATTAAGAGCCTAGTGCTCTTGATGAGACGCCACAAGCAGCGACGCACGATGCAGTTCAGGCACCACCAATTGTACTCGCCCCATCAAAAGTCCCTTGTACGCCACCTAGGGCATCGTCCCCCGCATCGCGCGGGGTACTATTTCTGCGCGATCCGTTCACATTCTTTTTGGTGCGAGCTTATACGCATTGCTTGACGAACTGATACTGCAACCGATGATGGGCTATCATACTTCTCGGTCCACACTGCATCTCAGCTGCCCAGTAGCCTGCGGCTCGATGGAGCTGCCATGGTGTAAGGCCCAGCGGTTTGCACATGTTTTACACCACAATGCAGCCAACACCACAACAACAAAGGCATCTAAAATATGTTTACATTTGGGATTTTTCGACATCAAGGCGTTGTTGGAGACCGACGGCGAGGTCTGCCGCTGTCGGGCGCATGCTCGGGTCGTTGGACATGCACTGAAGCGCGAGGACGCGGACCCACGGCGGACAGTCGGACGTGAAGCTCGGTTTCATCGTGCCCCGGAGCACCTGCGCAATGAGGTTGGCGTCCGAGAGCATCTTGCCTTTGGCGTCGCGCTTGTCCAGGTACGGGATCTGGTGCGTATCGAGCTCGGTTAGAATCACGCCAAACGAAAAGATGTCAGCGGCGACGCTGTAATGGCCGTCCTTGAGCACTTCGGGCGCCATCCAGCGGTACGTGCCGACGCCCCGGGTCATGGTCTCGGTCGTCTCTTCGCGCGAGACGCCAAAGTCCGAGAGCTTGGAGCCCATGTGCGAGTCCATGAGGATGTTGCGCGACTTGAGATCGCGGTGGATCACGGGCAGCTCGTGCAGGTACACGAGTCCCTTTGCAATGCAAAGGGCAATCTCGAGCTTCCACGCCCAATTCACGTGCGCGCGCGGGTGAACTTTGAGAAAATCCTTCAAGTCGCCCGAGTCCATGTACTCCATGACGCAGCGAATGCGCGACGGGTGCGAGTAGATGGCGCCGTAAAAACGAACCACGTAAGGCGAGTCGAGCCGCGCCATGAGCTTGATCTCTTCGATGAACGCTTGGATGACCTTGAGCTTACGCTTCTCCTTCAAAACCGACTTGACCGCGACCGTCGTTTCGCCGAGGTATGTGCCCAGGAAGACTTCACCAAATGCACCTTTGGCAACCCGCGCCGTGATGACGACGCTGGCTTTTGGCAGCCGCCATTTCGGATCAAAGTCATCGAGCGCGTCGTCGACTTCGGAGAACGCCGAGTCGGTGGCGTTGGGCTTGGGAGGCTCCGTCGACGACGACCGGTGCCCTTGGTGCGGCACGGTCGGCTTGTCCGAGTTGTTGGCCGAGCCTTGCGACCCGGGCTTGTTGCGCTCGCTCCCGTCGGGCTGGCTACTGTTCTTCAATGGGCTGCTGTGGTTGCGATTGTTGTTGCTGCTGTTCGTGCTGTTGATGGCAATCGGCTTGCGCGGCGACATCATTGGTGGACGACTCGAGGGCGGCGACAGCGTCGGTGGGCCCATGATGATGTGGTCGTCGAAGGGCTGCTGGAGCTCGTAGACCTGCGGCAAGAGGCCCTGCGACCGTGCGTGCTTCTTGCGCCAATAGAGAAAGAGACCGACCAGCGTCAAGACGATGACGACGGTGCAGACGATGACGACGACGATGAGCGTCGAGGACGAGGCCTCGTTCGTGTCGTCGCGTGCCATGATAGGTCCAAAAGTGACCGAGTAGCCAGCGATTACAGCCGCCATTTGCACATCCTGCGACGGCCAATCCCGGGCACCATCCGGATACAAAGATACGCCATTTCCCACAAAGTGCCCAAAAACAGGCCACCATCCCAGCCATGTTCACGCACTTTGGTGATGCTACACACAGAGCGCTGCTTGGATCGTGGACGCAACGCTGTGCGCGTCTACTGTTTGCTTGCGCAGCTGGCATGGACAACCTCGACCAACTGCAAAGTGGCCCAACGCCCTGTTTGTATTAATAGTGTCTCTACGTGTGCAAAATGAGCCTTTCGGTGCTTTGGATCTGGTGCTGTACCGTACGACGGGTTGCTATCACTCGCAGGCTCTCCCCAGGGCTCTACCTTTGCGAGAGGTCGGCTGTCGCCACTCGACACGTGGCCCACCCCGTTGACCTTCGTGGCGCCAGTGGTCTGGATCGCGGCGACGAACGCTGCCAACACCAAGACGCCAGAGGGTAGTGCAACTATAAGACCTAAATCATGGTGCCTGAATGACGACGGTGCTCTCGTAATACTCGAGAGAACCCTCCACCCTGTCCAGGTCCAGGCCACCGATGCGACACGGTGGATAACCGCGCTTATCCGGATGGTCAAGTGCAATGTGACAACTGGCTTGATGGCCTTTCTTCGCCCGCCACGGAGAACCATCGCGCGAGGACGATTTCGTCATACATACCCAGTCCATACACTACGCATGCTACTACACTACCTTGGTACACTACACTGGTGGTGCAAGTTTACAGTCAGTGGGTGCGCTATTGCGGTCCGTCGGCGCCTGCGTATACGCTCGCGATGGGCTTCCCATCCCACTCGTTTTACGAGCAGCATCAGATGCCGCATCAGGGTCAGGGTCGCCTAAAATGCACGGCACGCGTCACGTAGGCACGTGTGAGCAGCCCCACTGAACTGAAGAGTCGTCGGACTGGTCGCTTTTGGAATGGACACGTGCGGTCTAATTAAGGGAAATGCTTTCGACGGACCCTTCAGAGGCGCTTGCGTGTGCCGATGCAACAAAGACTTGTCGAACGGACCAAGAAGGCCGCCTATACCATTCTACGCTACGTCATGCGACTGAAGTGTCATTAGTGCATCCTTGCTCGGGACTGCATGAGCAATCGGTACCTAACGCCTCTGCGGCTTTTGTCGGCTCGCATTTCGTGCATGGATTGGGCAAGACACTGCATATCAGAGCAGCCACGAGGACTCTTATCTTGTGGAGAGTTTTGAACATGTCTTGTTTCGATTCCTTCTGGTCGTCTATAGCCAGCACCAGTCAGGCGGCTTCATTCTAACGTTAGGCTTGGCGAGTACATGGGCGAGTACATGTCGTCTCTGCGTACGCGCGTTTGGCTAGCTCGACAAGGCTGCAACACTTGGCTCGAAGCACTAGCCTGGGAGCGCAGCCCAGACTCACCAATGTCACACACCGATTGCCTTGCGCGCTGGTAGAGCCAATGTACACAGTCCATAACGTCCAGTGGAATGCAGCGGCTGCAACCGAAATGTCTGCGGCGCAGATGAAACGCCGACGCCCGTGCCAACACATGCACCGACGGCCGCCGCATTAGTGTCACTTGCCCCAGCGCCTTACCCAAAAACAGTACTGTGGCCCGAGCTTCGGGCGCGCCGACTGCGACTACAACTCGATCTACAGTGTACAAGAGCTGCAGCCAGTAGGGCTGATGCGGCGGCACCGACAGACACTGCAACCCGAGCGTCTGCTGTAATGTGTCACCGTACAGCCGACGCCGACTGCCACACCACGGGTGGCGATTACGACGGACGCGGTGGCCCACCCTGAATGCAGCCAGTTGTATCGGTGGTTTGGTTTGCCCCGCTTTCCTGGGCTGGGCTTGTGATAGCGCCCGCGGTGCAAACACAAACAGCAGCGAGGGGAGAGCCGTCTCCCGTGAAGCAGGCAGTTGTATTGGGCTTACACCACGAAGGCAAATATGAAGTGAGCTACAGGAGCTACAGTATCCCCATGTCTACCGGATGACTATTCTAGGAAGTTTGCATTGGTTGGACATGGCTTAGCCTTTGATCCACACACAACAGGCTGCAGCACAGTCGGACATTAAAGAGAGAGCGTGAGAGTGGTCTCACTCTCTCATCCTCTCTATCACCCTCTAAGACCTCGTGTGCGCATTTCTGGCGCTGTAGCGAGCCAACCGCGTCCAAATGCTGGCGAGTTCAACAGATGTCCAATGTCGTTTGATATACATAAATGTAAACAATGTACAGTAATCCCATCCACGTCGTCCCTTTGTACGCGCCCCACACGTTGCGAAGAGTACTACATCTTTTGCGACTGCATGCACTACGACACCGCTTTTTCTCCCCGTTATTCAGGAACGTAGGTCGTGACCATACAGCATCCGTGGTGTGTGCTAGAGAACGGATGCCACATGGTCAAGTATTATCGTGCGATGATTGAATGCACCGCTACAGTACTAATAGTCAATGACAAAGTGGTTGCTATTTGACCGTCACGGTGAGATTCTTGAGCAGTTTGATGTTGAACGCAAGGCTCGAGACCTCGGTCAACTGCCCATCGAGAAGATGCAGCGCCGCGTCGCCGTTTTGGACGACACGACAATCGCGCGCGTCGTCTCCCGTGTTGTTTGCATTGGCTGCAGCCGTGCTACACGCAATCGCAGCGCTAGCAGACCGTGCGGACGGCGCATATTGCGACTGCTGCGTGGCGACTTGCTGCTTCTTGGCACGTAGCCCTTTCTCGGGCAGCCCGAACAGCGTCAAGTGGCTCGAGAAAAACCACTGAAGCGTGCTAAATCGGCGAGCATGCAGCACAAAAATGGAGCCGTCGCCATTTGCTTGGAGTCCATCGAGGTAGTCGCACACGATCGAGCTGCTGTTAAAGACAGCTTGGCGCGCCAGACTGTTCTTTGCCACGAGCTGCCAGTAGTTGTAGCGGCACACGTGGTTGAGGCCCGTGACGACGAAGATGTTGGCGACAAGTCCCACGGCAATTGACGTCGCGACGCGCATGTAAAAGCCATCGTAGACGTCGACGCAGATGCCGTCGATGCGCTCGCGGGCATTGGTGAGGTTGATCATGATGCTGTTGTTGTATTCGATAAACGGCGGCACGTAAAAGAGCGCGATGGCACTGGCGTAGAGCCACGAGACACTGCTGAGGTTGCAAAAGCCGACGAATCGGCTCTCGCCTGCGTGCTGTGCGATGCTCAGCATATGGACGAGCCCTTTGGTGCACTTGAGAATCGCGCAGTTGACCCACAAGAGGCGGGAGCTCAGCGCAAAGAGCTGCAGCGAGTATCCAAACTGTAGCGCGTACATCGTGTACAAGTTGACGTTGCGGACGTACAAGAGGCAATTTTGGATGTCAATGAGCACACTAAACGCGTACAGAATGACAAACCAATCCGAGTTGTAGCAAAACATGCTGTAGCTGAGTGCGTGGCTTGGGTACGGGAAGCACTTGGGCACGATGGTGCGCAGCGCCTTGGCGATGCTCGACTCGACGTGGGTCGCGTCCGGCCACTGCACCGTGCGCCGACTGGCGAGGTACCCAAGGATCGCAAAGGCGATTGCAATCGACTTTGCCGCCAGCGCGAGCTCACCCAAGAAGGTGTGGGGTATGATAAATCCAAGCTTGTAAAGAGACCCGGGCACAAAGGTGCTGTTAATGACCGTGACCGCCTTGGCGCTGTCGTTGTACATCATTGTAAAGTTGCAGCTGCCATACCCAAGCTCGGCGACAGGGTTACAGCCGGTGCAGAACGACCGAGAGAAGATGCGGTAGTACGAGACGATGTGGGTTTGCGGCGCGGATGTATTGCGTAGCTGGATCTCGTTCGTAAAGCGCTTGTCCACGGTGACGCGCCCGGGCACATAGTTGAGGGCGTAAAGCTCGTGGGCACTCATGGATGCATTGGCGAGGTTGGCGCTGTCATCGTCCGTGAACGCATGGCTGAGCGCATTGCCGCGGAAGAACGACACGGCGTCGGACGCGAGAGCGAGGTGCACCCGCCCGTTCGTCGCGTCAAAGTTGACGGCGTAGCGAGCCTCGAAGATCGGACACAAGACCGTGCTGGGCGTGAGTGGAATGTCGCCTGCCGCAATCACGTAAATCTTGTCGCTTTTCGCAACCAGGTGCGTCACCGTAAAGCTGCTCATCCAGCGGCCACTTTTCGAGAGGTCTTGAAGGCCCATGTCGGCTGCAAAGCTGTACTGCGTCCCGAGCGAGTCCAAGCTCGTCGCCGCGGCGATCGGTGTCACGAAGAAGTAGCCACCGCCCATAAAGTTGACGAGGGCCCAGTTGTTGATGATCGCGTCGCCGGAGACGAGGAGCACGACAAAGAGACTGGTGGCAGCGACTGAAAAGCGTGCGCTCGATGTGCGTACGTCCAAAACGTCGGCTTAGACGTGGTGAGTACAGCGACGGCGTACTTGTTGGTCGCCATCCCATGCCAATTCCAGAGTGTGAGGCGACGTACACCATGCGCCCGACGCGAGATTATAAATACCCAAACGGCGTTGTGTAAAGGTTCGATCGACGGCTCAGTCTGGAACAAGAACCGGTGCACATCGGTAGCCATGTTATTTGAAGAGTTTTTTGTCTCGTCGTGCAGCGCATCTAAGGAGTACTGACAGTGTGAAGAAGAATCTCTCGTGATGTTCCAATAGTAGCAAACCGAGAACCCCACACAGTTGAACATTGTACTGGCTGCATTCGAATAGGCTAGGTAGGTGCCGTGTGTCGGTGCACGCAAACAGATGATAACCACCGTCGAGTGGTAGCCACGCATTGACGGTTGGCAAGTGCATACGAGGACTGAGACGTCTGAGTTGCGTAAAAATAGCCCATTCGTTGCTGAACGGAGTTGTATTGATTCTGAAAGATATTGTGGACTTCCTAATGCGCTTGTGAGGCTTGGCCGGTGCTTCAGCGAGGAGCGTTAGTGGTCGTGGCTCGAGATTGTGCGGGTCCAGGTAGCGTGCACACCAAGGATCGTCGCGGAGAGCGACCAGCATCAAGAAATGGCACCACAGCGCGACAAGCCAAGTGCCGGACGTGCAATCGTTCTATAGTAGCTGCCTGGATCGCGAGCGCGGTTGCGTCAGCGTCAAGCGGAAGACACGGTTGTTGCGTTCGAGCCAAAGACAATACCAGACGCAAGCACGTAAGATCGACCAGAAGGCGTGAATGGAGGACTTGTGGGCCGAGTACGGTACGGCGACATCGTCGTAGAGAAAGCCGGCGACCGACGACGTTCATGTGCAAAATGCCCCGCATCGGTGCAAAAGCGCGCCAGATCGCTCGGACCTATGGGCACCGCACCAAAAGATGATCGTACGTTTCGCAGGCTTGTGCATCCCAGAAAAGGCAGTGTCGAGCACCGTGACCGAGAAAGTGCAAACTGGCTCGGGCGGCCACGGCTTTCAGCGCGACCCGGTACAGGAAGTCACCGTATCGTGAAGGGACGTGGGCTGACAGCCATAGAGGTGGGTATAAATAGGCCGCTCTGCCCGGGTGCTCGTAGAAGGTCTCTGGAACGCCAAGGTGTTGCACTGGAAGTACACGCCAGTCAAATTGCGGTCGCTGTCGGAAGCCGGTCAGTCGGACGTCCATAGTCGCCGCGAGGGAAAAGCCCATTCGTTGTTTTGTTCAACGGAATACGCCCTTGAACAGTCATTCACCTTAGTTCTTCTACTGACTTTGCCAGGAGCCTTTGGTTTCTAAAGGAGCGTAATACAGTGGTGCACTCTCAATGGACTCTCAAGTGCTGCTTATTTCGGATGCTTAAACTTCAACTCAATTTAAGCTCAATTCAAGTAACTTCGAGTCAAGAAGAGGACCAATGTGGCACCCAACACATGTTGTGGCGCCATATTGGGTCCTGTGTTGGCTACGATCTTTGCCCCCGTTCCGGTGCTTACTACAGTCGATATTTCCGTGATAGACTAGTACATATTGATATATGTACAATATGTCGTCTAGTTGTGTTTTTATCGAATGCAACGTTTCGCGTCGAGGGTCTCGAGCTCACGCGCAATAGAAAAGGTGCAGGTACGAGGTTGACATGTATTACTCGATCTTTTCTGCCGTCAAATTGTGGTTCGATTTCACTGTAACCCGACGCCATCGCCTAAGAACCGAGTGGTATTTGTCTTATTGGGTTCGACAGAATTGAGATTCGAGTCTACAGTGTACATGTAGGCGCGTATCTGAGACGCATACCACGACGCTTTGCCGTCGTGTTGTACAAGACCAACCATGTCCTCTCTCACTTTTTAATTTGCCTCCTATGGTTCACCTCACGCTTCTCGCTCTCTGCACGATCCTCGGCCTTGCGTCGGCCCAACCGTGCCCAAACTCCCCCGCCCCGACGGTCGTTGCGGCGCCGAGTTCGGCAACGCCGACTGCAACCGCAACTCGGCATACCCGTGCTGCAGCAAGTACGGCTGGTGCGGCAATGGCGCCGACTTTTGCAACAACAACAACAACGTGTGCGGGTCTGCGCCGCCGTCGAGCTCGACGTGCCCGAATGCGCCGCGTGCCGACGGTCGTTGCGGCCCCGAGTTTAGCAACGCCGACTGCAACAAGAACTCGGCGTATCCGTGCTGCAGCAAGTACGGCTGGTGCGGCAACGGCGCTGGCTTTTGCGACTCGGGCGTCTGCGGCTCGTCCAACGGCCCGAGCCTGACCGTGGCGCCAACCAACCCCCCGAGCGGCGTGCCCATCATCGTCAACCTCGCCGTGCCGGACCACGTCGGTGTCGACTGCCCCGGCATCCAGTCGCGCTGGCCCGCGGGCACAGTGTTTTGCGGGTCGCCCAAGCCGCCGGGCGCGGGCTGGGCGCCGTCGTGCGACCAAAAGATGACGATTTCGTACCAGGGCAAGGCGTCGACGTGCGTCATTTCGTTCCAGGCGTCGGGCGTCGGTATCACCAACGGTGCCTACGTCGAGATCGTGCCGACGGGGTACATGCAATTGACGGGCGCTTCGTACGGCGGCCAGTTTCCTGCCACGTGCACGGGCACGTGCAACGTTGCGCGCAACTAAAGCCCATGTTAGCAGGTTTTAACGTGTGCCAACTCTGTATTTGGTTGGATACTGTGTGTGTGTCAATCTCGATATGTGGCAATATTGCCAGATCGACAGGTGAAGTGTCGATCGTGTCACATGGACCGCCAGCACTGAACGAACGAACGGATGCGCCAACACTAGTGCGAGGACCCAAGGGGTCTAGAGACAGCGTTTTATCGCGAGAGCTCGAAAAAAATCAAAGAATCAAGCCATGAGCCACTCAAATCAACGCGTCGGCGTTCGAATGTCGCTGAAATCAAGTTTGCAAGACCAAACTCAGCAAGAGATGCTTATCACGCTGGTACTCATGGGGCCGGTAATTTTGGCGTCTTGCCAGACAGGCTTGACAAAGACGCGCGCGCGTTCTCGCGTCCGCTCCCACAACACACCGACGCGTATGCAATCCGAGACCCATGTCACACTGCCGCAACTTCAAGCGCCGCCCAAGGCCACGTCGAGGTCGTTCGCGTTGCGTTAAAGTCGATTGTGGAGGTGACATGGAGCGTTGGCAACCCATTTTACGTGAGCGAGACGCGCTCGGTTAGCGCCGCCGCCTGTCGATTCGCGTGCGTCTGGATGGACATGCGCCGTTGCAGACACCCATCGTTCGGGATCTGTCCTTGCAGTTGCAGTGCCGTCGCAAAACCACGTCGTTGGCACGTCAACGCCTCTGCCATCGAGTCGTCGAGAGCGATATATGGTTCGTGGGGACGGAAAAAGCCGAGTGGTTGCGTCGGTGGTGCTCCAGGGAATAAAAACATTTGTTTTCTTCCCTTGCTGGTGCTATTAGTCAGAACCTGTCATCTGTGGGAGCAGTGCGGTTAAAGTCACTCAGGGCGCCACGTGTGTGGTTCAACGCGGTTTTTAGGACGGTAGAATCGACAATTATTGCCAGTTTCGATGAAACGCCTAGTCGACATCAAAAAGAAAGGACAACAATGTACCCTACGTCAGGGGAATCACGAAAGGAGATCCGAGCGCATTTGCTGCCCGGAGCGCAGTGCCCGGAGCGAGGTGCTGGAGACTACTGGTATGTATCAAGGCATGGGACAGTTTGGTTGGTTGTGGCATGGTCGACTTGCACACACTGTCGCCACCATGGCCCGTCGCCGTGTTGCAACAAACTGAAATTTGGCGGCGTGTTGGGACACGTGGTCGATCACTTGCTGCTTGTATACGACGTCTTGAAGATTCGTAACACAGAGCCGCGGGCCTCGACACCATTCAAACCCATGTGCGACAGACACGCAAAAGAAGCCAAATTCCACGCACCGCATTTAGTAATCTCCACGCCCTTGCTTGTATTAGTATGCCGCATCACAGTAAAACTATCAGTGCCCACGTCGTCCTGCGCAACACGGACCTTTTCCATTTGATCGCCGAGTACCAAGGCGGCCTCTACCACGATCTCCAAGCCCATGTTGCGACGGCGTCGTCGGCGTGGCTAGAGATGCTGCACAAAAAGACCTTTGCCGCGCCGCGCCCGCAGCTGCTCTCCGACTACATGGCCCAACAGTCGATGTACGCGTTCTTTGGCCATATTGAGCCGACGAACCAAGCCACGTTTGCATTCCACCTCTCGATTCTGCAAGGCGACGCCCACACGCTCAAGCGCTGGCTGCGTTGCCGTCCGAATTATGCGACCGACGACGCGATCGAGCTGGCGACGTACTGCGACCACGCCGCTCTTGTTGCCGACCTGCGACGCGCCCAAGCTTATCCAGGCGCCTACTGCTTAAAAGACGCCGTGCCACCAAAGAAAGCACTCTCCAAACTGCGCTACATCGAAGCCTAGGCTCGACGAAGCGGATCTCGTCTTCTTATTTAACTCTTATATATTTTCGTACGCTTTGCGGGATCCTGTTGCCTGCGGACAGGACACTCGTAAATCGTTTCTGCAACGAATCGGGACTGCCGACCAGCTTTGGCCGACCAGGTTGCCAACTCCGCTTTGGTCATGAGCCGTATCCAACCGTAACGGCCATATGACGTGGCAGCCTCTCGTCGCACAAAGAGAATCTATGAAAATCATTGACCGAGGACCATGGATTATCCTGATGTAATACACCAGGACTACAGAGATAGAGAGCCGCAAGGTGAGGAGCACAGATGACGTTTGACGCATAAAGCGAACGCTTTCAAGCTTATAGGATAGACTGACAGGATGGCGTGGTATATTTCCTGCCGACGGTATGCACGTTAGAGAGCGAGAGGATGGGAATCATCGCCAGCGCTGGCGCCACTTGGATCCAGACTGACCTCTCGCACTCCCATCCAAGACGGGCGCTGCTCCAGCGGCAAGAATGTTCCGCGCCTTCGAGGAGGCGGCTCCATTTCTTTCAAACCACGAGAGGATCACGGGCGTCTGTCCCTCCTGGGAATGCGCTCTGTGAATGAATGATGCTGCTTCTACATGTACCGGTACCTTGTGGCCAGGACCTACCGGTTAAACTAGGTTTAAACATTGCGTTTTAGCACCATGGAGAGGTTTGTCCTTCGGGACCGCATCCTTGAAGCGGCCACGCACTCCGTTAGGATCCACCAACGCGTGGCAAAGGAGGTTCATGATGAAAGATCCATCGCATTCGACCAACACGCTGCGATAACGTCGTCGTCGTCGCCATCTGCGCCGGATCGTGTTCTAAAACGCGTTTAAACAGCATCTCGGTGGGATTTGACCTGCGGCCCCGACCGCTCAAAAGAAATTTCTATGGGTCAAATACGCACCCAATCCCGTATTTCGCCCTTTTGGGGTGCGGAAAGAGGCCGAAGAGGTGCGCCTTTCTGCTCCCGAGCTCTCGGGGCCGCCTCTCAGCCAGTCGAAGATTTCCGAAACAGCAAGCATGGAGACCCCGAGCGCAGCCGCGCCCGCGCCGGCGCAGCCCGAGGGCGAGAAGCTGAGCAAGAAGGCGCAGAAGAAGGCCGAGAAGGGCAAGCTCAAGCCGGCCAAGGAGAAGGACCCGAACCGCTGGGCGCCCAAGAAGGAGAAGGAGGTCAAGCCCGTGAAGGAAGTCGCGCCGGAGCAGGTGTTTGTGAACCTCACGCCGGCCGGCGAGAAGAAGGACATGACGACCGAGATGGCGGCGGGCTACCAGCCGGTGGCCGTCGAGGCGGCGTGGCAGGCGTGGTGGGAGAAGGAAGGCTACTTCCGCTGCGACGACGCCAAGATCAAGAACGCGCCCAAGGACAAGCGCTTCGTCATGGTGATTCCGCCGCCCAACGTCACGGGCTCGCTCCATTTGGGCCATGCGCTCACGGTCGCCGTCCAAGATACGCTGACGCGCTGGCACCGCATGTTGGGCCACGCGACGCTGTGGGTGCCCGGTACCGATCACGCCGGTATTGCGACGCAGGTACTCCCATCTCCCATCCTCGTCTTGCCCCTCTCATCACATGCATGTATCTCTCTAGTCGGTCGTCGAGAAGCGCCTCATGAAGGACGAGGGCAAGTCGCGCCACGACCTTGGTCGCGACGCGTTCTTGGACCGCGTCTGGGAGTGGAAGAACGAGTACGAGACGCGGATCCACCACCAGTTCCGCAAGGTCGGCTGCTCGGTCGACTGGGAACGCGCGTACTTTTCGATGGACGACCGCTGCACGCGTGCGACGGTCTCGGCCTTCAACCAGCTCTTTGACGAAGGCCTCATCTACCGCGCAACGCGCATGATCAACTGGAGCTGCAAGCTCAAGACGGCGATTTCCGACATTGAGGTCGACTATCTCGACCTCGAGGGCCGCACGAAGCTCGCGGTGCCGGGCCACAACCCGGACCGCAAGTACGAGTTTGGCGTCATCACATCGTTTGCGTACCCGGTCGAGAACTCGACCGAGCAGCTCATCGTGGCCACCACGCGTCTCGAGACGATGCTCGGCGACTCGGCCGTCGCGATCCACCCGGAGGACCCGCGCTACAAGCACCTCCACGGCAAGTTTGTCGTGCATCCGTTCAACAACCGTCGCATCCCGATCATTTGCGACGCCGAGCTCGTCGACATGAGCTTTGGTACGGGCGCGGTCAAGATCACGCCGGCCCACGACCCGAACGATTACGAGTGCGGCAAGCGCCACAACCTCGAGTTCATCACGGTCATTGACGACGACGGCAAGATCAACCCGAACGGCGGTTCGCTCTTTGAGGGCATGATGCGCTACGACGCCCGTGTGGCCATGGAGAAGGCGCTCGCCGAGAAGGGGCTCTTCCACGGCAAGGCCGACAACAAGATGCGTCTCGGCATTTGCTCGCGCTCGGGTGACATTGTCGAGCCGCTCGTCAAGCCCCAGTGGTTTGTCAACTGCCAGCAAATGGCCGACGATGCGATGGCTGCCGTGCGCAACAAGGAGCTCACGATTCTGCCCGAGCACCACGAGAAGACGTGGTTCCGCTGGCTCGAAAACATCCGCGACTGGTGCATCTCGCGCCAGCTCTGGTGGGGCCATCGCATTCCCGCCTACTTTGCAACGATCAAGAACGAGCCGTTTGTCGACCCCAACTCGGAGGCCAACGTCCACCGGTGGGTGGCCGGCACGTCCGAGGCCGATGCGCGCGCCAAGGCGGCCGCGAAGCTCCAGGTGCCCGAGGCCGAAATCGAGCTCAAGCAGGACGACGACGTGCTCGACACGTGGGTCTCGGCCGGTCTCTTCCCGTTTGCAGTCTTTGGCTGGCCCGACAACAAGGAAGAGATGGCCGACTACTACCCGACCGACCTCCTCGAGACGGGCTACGATATCCTCTTCTTCTGGGTCGTGCGCATGGTCTTTATGGGCCAAAAGCTCACGGGCAAGCTGCCGTTCCACACGGTGTATTTGCACTCGATCGTCCGTGACAAGTATGGTCGCAAGATGTCCAAGTCGCTCGGCAACGTGGTCGACCCGCTCGAAGTCATTGCGGGCTGCACGCTCGAGACGCTCCTCGAGAAGCTCGAGAGCGGCAACCTCCCGCCCAAGGAGGTCGAGAAGGCCAAGAAGGGCCAGATGGCCGACTTTCCGCAGGGCATTCCCGAGTGCGGCGCGGACGCGCTTCGCTTTGGCCTCCTCGCGTACCAGCAGCAGGTCGGTGACATCAACTTGGACATCCAGCGCCTCGTGGGCTACCGCAACTTTTGCAACAAGCTCTGGAACGCGACTCGGTTTGCGATGACCAACCTCGAGGGCGGCGCGACCTTCCACGACGGTCTTGCGGCGACCGTGCTCTCGAACAAGTCGGTGGCGCCCCGCGACCGCTTCATTCTGAGCCGCCTCCACGCGACGATTGTGGCGGCCAACACGGCGCTCCAGACGTACTCGTTTGGCGAGGTCACGACGGCCCTCTACAACTTTTGGCTCTATGACGTCTGTGACGTGTACCTCGAGCTCATCAAGCCCGTCATTGCGGGCAAGGATGCGGACGCCAAGAAGACGGCGCAGGAAACCTTGTTCCTTTGCTTGGAAATGGGCCTGCGCCTTCTCCACCCCATCATGCCGTTTGTGACGGAAGAGCTCTGGCAGCGCCTCCCGGGCAAGCGCGCGACGTCGAGTATCGTGATTGCCGCGTACCCGGAAGCGACGGGTGCGATTGCCGCGTGGGCCAACCCGGCCGCCGAAGCCAACATGGAGCTCATCAAGGACATCATCCACGCTGGCCGCTCGCTGCGCGCGGAGTATGGTCTCGCCAACGCCGCCCGCCCGCTCTGCTACCTCAAGTGCACGGACGCGTCGCTCAAGGCGATCATTGAGACGCAGGTCGATGACTTTGGCACGCTGGCCAAGGTCGGCGCGACCACGTGCTTGCTCGAGACGGCGCCGCCGTCGGGCTGCGCGATGCACGTGCTCAACGACAAGCTGCAGCTGCACGTGTCGCTCACGGGCCTTGTGGACTTTGCCAACGAGATCACCAAGCTCGAGAAGAAGCTTCAGAAGATGCTGCCGTCGCTCACGGCGCTCGAGAAGAAGCGCGCGCGTGACGACTACCTCGAGAAGGTCCCGGCCAACGTCCGCGACGCGGATGCAACCAAGTGGGACGCGCTGCAGAAGGAAAAGGTGGCGATCGAGGGCGCGATGGCCATGTTTGCCAAGTGCCAGCTCGACGACGCCAAGGCCTAAGCGCGACCCAATTCATACTATTCGCTTTTGAATGATGTTGTGTGTCCTGACGCATAGTCGGTGGTACGGGCACGGGCGTGAAGGAGGCGGTGGTCGTCGCGCGCTGGCGGTGCTTCTTGATGCCGTTCAATGAGGGCCAAGTAATACGTGTCGCACGTGTTGAATCGGTTGATTCGTCTATCCATGTCTCTCGGACTCTAGCCTATAATAGCTCTATTATCAACGGCTTGGACTCTAGTTTGGTATTAGTATTACCACCAGGTAGAGGTGGCTCGAGTCCCGCCGGTGTCCCTCCTCTCATACTGTGGGCCCTGGTGTCACCACGTCGTTCGAGGCCAAGCCGTGCGAACAAAGCCTTTCAGGAGCTACTACAGCACGGGAGCTACCGTCCTCATTGTAAAAGCTGGGCTGACAAAGCTAATGTCGGGGAATGACCATCAGCAATAGACGGTGCTCTATTCTTATTGACAAGAACTTATGGCGTCAAGACGAACAACTCGATTGCTCGTCGACACGACGTCATGACGTACTAGACGTCCTTTCCACAACGTGGTAGTACTGGCACGTGCTACGGGCGCGTGCTACGGGAGAGCAGGCAAGATCCGCAGCATATCTTGGTAACTGGCGCCTGACACGGGTCGTTTCGCGTTGCACATAGTGCGGATACCGAGGCAAACACTTGCTGTTTGTATGCTCGTGCATTGCAGTTGGCGGGGTGGATATAAATATTACGTACCCTTGGATATCTTCAGAGGAGTTTTGGATCCGCACAGCGCGCAACCAGGCATGGACGCACCACCAACAACAACAACGAGCAGCACGTCGATGTCGATGCCGGTGCCAATGATGATGGAGAAGAAGCTGCCAAGCGCCAGCAAGAAGCACTCGGGCATGAACGGCGGGCGCTGGACCGACGAGGAGCACGAGAGCTTCCTCCTCGGGCTCAACCTCTACGGCCGCGAGTGGAAGCGTGTCGCGTCCAAGATCAAGACGCGGACGTCGGCGCAGATCCGGAGCCACGCCCAAAAGTACTTTGCCAAGTTGGCCAAAGACGCCGAGATGCAGCTCTCAGGCGAGAAGGTCGAGAACCCCGTCAACATGTCGGACGAAGACGACGCCGCGAGCACTGCGCCGAGCGAGGCCGGTACGACAAATAGCCGCTATGCAATATCCCCATCATCATGTTGCTCTTGTAGAAACGGACATGGGCGACCTCAGCCCGCCGCGCAAGCCACGGGATAACGCGAATGACGACTCGTCGATCATTCCGTCCCAAGAAGAGCTCCTCTCGACGGTCGTGTCGCCGGTGCTACGCGAGCGCGTCTCGACGCTTGTCGACGCCGAAGTCTGCGCGCTCCAAGTGCTCTCGTGGTACGCGGCGTCAGCTACCAACACGAACGCCAACTGTCCACCGACGAAGCGGCTGTGCATTGAGGAAAAAAGCCGCAGCTGACGTTGCACATTAAAAAGTCTGGCGCGACGCTCATTCCGCTCGTCCCGCGGGCGCCGCTCGTCGTGCTCTCGAGTACGCCGACCTCCCGCGTCCACGCGGATCCCCTCACGCACTTTTCGGCCATTAGTCTTGCCAAGTCCGTATGATTTAAGCCCCATTGTAGCATACTCTCCTCGTCCCAACGTATCTTTTGGATCGCGAACGCAATGGGATGCGTTTGATTGGCCGAAACAAGCCAATCGATATCGCGCATTGAAAACAACGAGCTGTGATTGGTGCAAAATATAGGCCATGGTGGCATCCAGATCTGAGTGCGGATTCGGCATGTGCCGAATCCAATCTCATCGGGCCAAATAAAAAGAAGATGGTACAGACAGTAGTGGGCAGAAGGGAGGTCACGATTGCGGGAACAGAAGGAGGTGCCAACGAGTCGACGAGCCACCGAACATTGTACTAGTATGTATGCATCTGCGATCTTGGCCTCGGGTTGGGATGCGTTGGCATCAAGGCCGTTGTTAGTTGTTTTTCGGGTGGGCCAGAAAATCGTCGAGGAGCTTCCGCGCCGCGGACCGCGGGCTTATAAAGCCGTGCGCGAGGTCGGGCGCGAGCGTCGACGCTTCGTGCTTGACAAAGTGGTTCTTCTTGGCCATCGCCATGAGCTCTTGGTGCAACTGGTTCCACATCCACTTGGAGGACTGACGCGCGCGTTTGGCTTCAATCTTGTGGACAGCGTTCATTGTATTGCGAAATTCGGTGAGGACGTCCCAGACAGCGTCGATGCCGTCGCCTTCGCGCGCCGAACACATCTTGACCGTTGGCTTCCACTCGGGCTCCTTGCGCCGCGCGAGCTGGAGCGCATGCATGTAGTCGACCGCCGTGTGCTTGGCCGGCCTAGAAGACACCATGCAATGGCTTTGCTAACATCGACGATTCGAGCAGAGAATCGTACGTCTTGAGCTCGCCGTCGGCCTTGTTGACGACGACCACGTCGGCGATTTCCATGATGCCTTCTTGCTGCCTTGAAGCTCGTCGCCGCCCGCGGGAGGCACGAGAAGCATGACCATATCGACCGTGTCGTCGATGATGATCTCGCTTTGGCCCAAGCCGACGCTCTCGACCAAGACAATGTCGTAGCCGCACGCTTCGCAGAGCAGCACGATCTCTACAGCTGTGCCTGAGTCTACAATGTCGACGGCGAAGTAGGTACCGTTGGTGTGCTGGGCGACACCACCGAGCGTTCCGCGCGTCGGCGACGGGCGCACAAAGGCGTCAGGGCTGTTGGAGAGGTGCGTCATGCGCGTCTTGTCGCCGAGGATCGAGCCACCGGTGACGGACGACGACGGGTCGATCGCGAGGACCGCGACCTTGTGGCCCTTCTTTGTCAAGGACAAGCCGAGAGTCTCGATGAAGGTCGACTTGCCCGCGCCAGGCGGGCCCGCAATGCCAATGCGGAACGACGTCGCGTGGCCTTGATGCGTCGCCGTCGTCGTGCGATCGGCGAGCGCCTTGCGCTGCTCGAGCACATGGTCGAGGAGCAGCTCGGCTTGGAAGCGGTCGCGGGGCAGCGTCGACTCGACGAGTGTGATCGAGCGCGCGAGGGACGTCCGCGCGACGGCGCTGGACGCGCCGTGGAAGAGGCCGTCGATGAGGCGCTTCGTCGCCGGTAGCAAGGCTGTCATCTTGTCTGTGGCCCAAAAATCCCGTCCACTTTGATCTTCAACATTCGTTTTAAGAGGTTTGCATACCGGCTTGTATTCGCAAGGTGGCATCGGTCGTCTTGGATTCGGCATGGCACGTGCCCGATGGCCGACACGCCGCATGCACGTGCTTGGTACGCGGCGGCCTCTCCAGCGTACGGGCCATACCAACGTGGCACGTGTGGCACGTGCACACAGTCCCACATCACCCTATTTCGCGTCGATCCCGACATACACTATTTCCCACTAAATGTGGCACATGCCATGCACATCCTCATCACCTCCGAGCCACAACATGGCCACGGCGTAAGGTCGTGTTGACGGGCGTCGCCGGCTCACGCGCGCGTAGGCCCCAGAAGGCCTTCTTGGCGTACATCTACGCGCTCTTCCCAGGCTTCGTGGGCCTCCTAGCGTTCATCGCATCGCGGCTGCCACCCTACGGCGCGCTGCTTGTGCTCGCGGTACCTTCCGCTGTCGCCGCGCCTCGCCGCTCATGGCTCGTAGCTCTTTCTTCACGCCAATGTAGTTGATCGCGCCGCGTACAATGGCAAAGGCCGCGTCGTACGCTTCTTGCGCACATCTAGGTAGTGCCCGCGAGTGCTGTGCCTCCTCATCTCGCTTCGTCCTAGGCTCTGGGAGTACGCGGTACGTGGACACCTGCAACGACGATCGAGAGGCGATGCATATGTAGCGTCTCTACTTTCCGCACACGCTGCACCAAGACGACGAGCTGGATGCGACCAAGAACTACTTCTTCATCGCCCATCCGCACGGTGGACCTCCTCTAATCCGTGCTGCCGACGATTGCATGCTCATGCAACGTCGTTAGGCATCATTGGCATTAGCATTTGGATGGCCTTTGTACAAACGTCTCTCTGTATGGACAGCACTTCGTCTGATATCACCGTGCAGGGCGGCGACTCGCTCCACTTTTCACGCAAAAACAAGAATTTGGACATTGCGCTCGCCACGGTCGGCGTCAACTTTCGCGTCCCGCTCTGGAAGGACCTGCTTCTCGCCCTGGGCTTTGTCGGTGCGTTCTCGTGCTGCCACGTGGTCGATCCATCTTGATACGTTGATACGTTGATAGACGCGAGCTACACGTCGCTCTCAAACGTCCTTGGCTGTGGCCGGTCGGCCTGTCTCGTGGTCGGCGGCGCGCAAGAGGCGCTCGAGTCGCACCCGGGCACGAACCGGCTCGTTCTCAACCGCCGCAAAGGCTTTGTCAAGCTCGCTCTGCAGCACGGCGTGCCCCTCGTGCCCGTCTACACGTTTGGCGAGACGGACCTCTTCACGCAGGTAGAGTTCCGAGCATACCTGAGGACGACCTGATATTCATGGCATGTAATAGGTGGCCAACCCCATGGGCTCGCTGCTCCGAAATGTCCAAGAAAAGCTCCTCAAGACGTTTACGTTTTCGATGCCGTGCGTCACGAGTGGCCCGCTGCCGATGAGTACGCCGCTGCACACGGTCGTGGGGTCGCCGGTCGTCGTGCCCAAGCGGGCGGCGCCGACGCAGGCCGAGATTGATTTGTACCACGCCAAGTACGTCGACGCGGTCAAGGCGCTCTTCCAGGAGCACCAGATGTCGTTTTACAAGGGCAAGGCTGGCACCGACCTTGAGATTGTGCTCTGATCGAGCGTGTCGACTGCTATGAGTCCGAGTTGTGCAGAGGGGCTCAAGGGAATTAGTTCACTCCCTTGAGAGGCCATAACGCCGTCAATGAAACTGGGCCTTTCAAGGACTTGCATGTCGGCCACAATGGAGCCGTTCTTGCTTGGCGTATCGTTGGACAAGAGATAGCACTACGTGGTACTAGTAGCTGGTTTCGTCGAGGCCCAGCTCGTAGAATGAAGAGGTTTTTTAAGTCTCTCGAAAATTCGTCAAGGCTGTGAGCTTTCCTCGGGCAACTGCCTCCGTCGCTGATTAGCTGCAAGGGAATGAGCCATTTTACTCCTTTGTTGGCTGCCTCTTTTCTACCTGCTCGACTCCACAGTGGACAAGCACGGGAACCCAGTCCACCCTGTTCGCTCTTGCCTGGTTTCTCTCGTGAGAGTTTGACGTGGTATCTCCATTGAGCATTCGAGGTCGCAGAATGTCGACCTTTTGACGCGCCAAGTGAGCCCAAGGCAACGAGGTTATGTAATGAACGCATGCTCATACCGCTCGCAACGACCCTGCCACCGCTGCAACACGCTCACTATGTACGAGCAAGATCGTCCTCCTCTTCGTCCACCAGGCCAGCGCAGACCAGGCAAGTTGATACGCACCCCTCGAAACCTGGGTCTTGCGTAGCAATTCAATTTGCACTTGCGGCGCTGACAGTTCGGGGGCGGAATGAACGGCATTTTTACGATCCGCGGCAATTTTTCAAACCTTTGCACGCAGCGTTATGCCTTGAACGGCTTTGCCACCGACAAATTTGTCTGCAAGCAGAGACGCAAAGTAGGAAGAGGTTGCAGTGCCCCGTTCCACCCTTGCACGCTCGCTGCAGCGTCAACGGTCGAAACCGAGCTTCCACGCTTTGCGCCGCAACGAGTAGCCACGCCCTCGAGCACCCAAGCAGCGTCGCCGTCCAGCACAACCCCGAAACATGATGATAAATCCGAGATCTCGGCCAGAAGACTCGGGCGGTTGTAATGGCATGGTCAGTGGGAGTGGGATCTCGGTGCGCTTTTCCGCCAAGATATGGGTGCGCTTTTCCTCCGTCGCCCTAATATCACACGGACAAAGTTTGCGGCTCCATTTTTCTCGAAACGCCTTCGATTGCTTCTCCGCGAGAAGAAACATGTAAGTCCTGCTCCACGGCATGTACGGACGTTGACCAAAGCACATAGCAAGCCCCCTTGTGACGATGGGGCCGCCGCACACCGAGCTCGATTTTCGCCGAATGAGGTGCGCTTCTCGCGCACGGCCGGGCG
Source organism: Saprolegnia parasitica CBS 223.65 (assembly GCF_000151545.1). Lineage (NCBI taxonomy): Eukaryota > Oomycota > Saprolegniomycetes > Saprolegniales > Saprolegniaceae > Saprolegnia > Saprolegnia parasitica. The sequence goes on along the minus strand of NW_012156402.1, from coordinate 338,046 downwards.
CATTTCGCCCATTTGGTGCGCTTTCTGTGACAGGCGTGTGCGCTGAAAATTTTGCGCCATTTAGGAGGCGTGCGTTTAGCGTCTTGGTTGCGGTGCGTGGAAGCGTCGCGTGCTGTGCTCGCGTCCATTCCACCGGCGCCGGCGTCTTTGGGCAAGGCGAGCGGTGCGTGATTCTAGCCAGCTGGAACGCGGTGCGTAATGCATTAAAATCACAACCACTACACTTGGGGTTTGTATGTCATGGTATAAAATGCGATCCGGCCAGTTGTCGCGCGCGCCACCTGCTACTGAAGCGCCCGAGTGTCTTGGGCTTTGTATGCGGCACTGGTCCGGCTCGCAGTAGCTACCGATAGTGCAGCAGCATTCGGAAACTTACCCAAGAGCTGGCAAGACGACGATAATGAAGACGCCCGTGATGTCGCTCCTCGCCCTCGCCTCGACCGTGGCCGCGACGCAAGTGAGCGTCTGCCGTGACGCCACGTATGACATTGCCGGCGCGATCTGCGCGGGCGCCGGGCCGGCGCCGACCGGCATTGCGTGCCCGTTGAAGGGCACAGCGGCCAAGAAGGACTGCCACCCGTACCTGCCCTCGTACGACGCGGCGACGCAGACCTGCATTGCCAAGGAGGACGCCAAGTGCGTGAAGCTCGCGAGCGGGGCCTGGGGCTGCGCGTTCCCGTCCATGCCGTGCGGCCCATCGACGCCGCAGTGCGACACGATCTCGGTGCCGACGACGTGCGCGTCGTGGGACTATAGCGAGGCCGAGACGCCGAGCGAAATCAACTTTGACATTTCGGGCGCGCCAGCGTCGTGGTTTGTCGCAACGGGCCCGCTGCCCGACTACCAGGTTGGCTGCCTCGATGGGTCGCCCGTGCAGCCGTTGAACCCGCCGACACCGAAGCCGTCGATCCCCACGCCGGCTCCGTCGGTGCCCACGCCGGCTCCGTCGGTGCCCACGCCGGCTCCCATCGGTGCCCACGCCGGCTCCGTCGGT
>NW_012156402.1:185827-336952 GCF_000151545.1 Saprolegnia parasitica CBS 223.65 | reverse complement strand
CGCCTGCACCCACACCGGCGCCCACGACGCCTGTTCCGACTCCGGCGCCAACGACACCGGCCCCCACGACGTCGACGTCTGCGCCTACCACTTCGACGCCGACGCCGGCTCCCACGACGCCTGCGCCGACGCCTGCGACTAGCACACCCATGCCGACCCCCGAAGCGAGTACGCCGTGCCCTGCTACAACGACTCCGGCCCCGACGACCCAAACTCCTTGCCCAACCTCGGTGACGCCCAGTTCGAGCACTCCGAGCCCAACGCCCGCTGGTAGCACGCCGAGCCCGACAGCCGCCGGGAGCGCACCTAGTCCGACGCCCGCTGGAAGCACTCCTAGCCCGACGCCGGCTGGAAGCACGCCGTACCCGACCACGACCACTGTGACGCCGGCGCCTTCAACGTCTCCGGTCGCGTCGACCGAAACTCCTTGCCCAACTTCGGTGACGCCCGCTGGAAGCACGCCTAGCCCGACGCCTGCTGGGAGCACGCCGTGCCCGAACACGACCACTGTGACGCCGGCGCCTTCGACGAGTGCCAATCGCCGCATGTAAGATGATGGCTTGTGTCTACCTAATATATTTTTCATGCCTTCGTAATTTCCGTCCTACGCTTCGGCGTGTATGAATACCCATGCGAGGCGACTTGACGTCTGTCTGCCCACCGCACAAACCGCTACAGGACAGTGAAATTTGGTGTTGACATTGGCGCTTCCAGTCGTAGTACTACTACGCAGCACACTACTTGGCGAGCGCCGCCAAGACGGCGCTGACATCGCCGTGGGCGTTCATGACCACGGAGCGGCCGTCCTTGGTGATGACGTCGCCGGCCGCGTTCAAGAAGACGAGCGTCGGGATGCCACGGACGTCAAACGTCTTGGCGAGCACGTCCTTCTGCGCGCGGTTCGCATACGGGAGCGCGAGGAAGGGCATGTCGTTGTAGTACTCGTTGAAGCCGCTTTCGTCGCGGTCGGACGAGACAAAGATGAGCTCAAACTCCTTGTGGTCGTCGCCGACGATCTCGGCGTAGGTTTCCGAGAGCACGGGCGTGAAGCCGCGGCAGGGCGGGCACCAGTGCGCCGAGAAGTAGATGCCCACGATGGTCTTGCCGGCAAAGGCCTCGGCCGTCGGCTTGAGCCCTGTCTTGGTCTGGACCTCAGCGCCAAAGAGGGCTTCGAACGGCGAGCTCATGCTGCTGCTATTGACGGCGAAAATTCGAAAGTGCACTCGTGGCCGCACACGGTATATTTCTATCCTTCGAATCAAATCGACATGGTTAAATCGAGTAAAACGATACAATTTGTATTAAATGATGGGACGAGGGGCACGGGTATTTCGGGTTTTTTCGCGTCATTTACGCCACCGTCAGGCGCGTGCCGGGAAAGACATGCATATCGTGGAGAGCGGCGAGGTCGCATGGAATGGCCGCGCGAGGCAAGTGGTCGATGAGTGTCCAAGCGTCCCGTCGGGCGTCGTGCCATGACAAGCTGACTGCAATATGGACGGAATTGCTCAACTGCAACTTACCGTATCTTGCCGTCGGATGACGTGGCAGCGCGAGAGAGCGCCACATCCACCTCAACCGTTCGCCGGAAGGAAACACCCGCCTCGCACCGACGACCGTCCAAGCGTATCGTCCTCTGCATTGATCGAATCCACGTCTGTGCCTCAACTTATTTTATCTTCTAGTGCTCCTCCTTCTTTGTAATGATTGTACAAGTTCATTTGAATCTGCTTTTACGACGGCCGCTGGGTTTGGAGGCGGAGCAGCTTCATGCGATGGACCAACGACATGGGCAGGCCCGATGCTCCCGTGTCGGGCACCGTCGTGTAGTGCGCGACGCTCGTGCCACCGCCTTGGGAGAGGATGCGTCGCGGCCCGCCCGACGACGGCGTCGGCAGTAGCGCTTGCAGCCCACGGCTCGTGGCAAAGAAGGACGTGCGAAGGTGCGTCTTGCGCTTCTGGAGCTTGTACGCGTGGGTTTTGGTAAAGTTGATGGCGTCCGAGGTCGCTTCCAGCGCGCCAATGTGCGAATAATAGTGGTTGGGGTCCACGATTTGGTCGATTACGTCATCGAGCAGCATGAGGGTTGGCTACATCAGCAAACAAACCATATTGGACATTGGGGCTTGTATGACAATCGACGACATGATGATGATAAACCATACCTCGACGCGTAAGGCCGTGTCGTCAAACCAACGCGGATACGAGAGGCGAAAAATGGTTGCGAGCGAGACGCGGAGCGACAGCAGTAGCAGCTGTAGCATCGGCGTCGTGCTTCGCGTCGTCGTCTTTGGTCGGACGCGCTCGTGGACGCTGCGCTTGAGGTGCTCGAACGCATCGAGTACGGACACGAGGAGGCCTTCGACTTCATTGTGCGACAAGAAAGGCGTCGACGGCAGGCGCTCGTACTCGTCGTCTTCTCGTGCCGCCGTACTGGTTCGGCGCAGGATGGAGCGGCAGAGGTCGCCAAGTGGGCGAAAGGCGGTCCAGTAGACGTAGTGGGCGAAGTACCCGATGAGCTCGAGCGTCGTGGACGACGTGAGAAAGCTGCGGACGACTGCATGCTCGGTGCGGTCGTTAATGTCGAGCATATCGAATGGAATGACGTTGTAAAAGGCTTCTTGCATTTCTATGGTGCCACGTCATGACACCTGATAAATCGAAAAATCATGAAAAAACCTGCGATCGTCTCAAAGGTAAGCGAATGGAGCGGTGTGTCAATCTCGGCCAGCGCGGCCGGCGACGGCTTGTAGACGCGGCGTTCGGGCACGACCGAAAACGTCACGCGCTTCGTGCACGGAAAGCCGTCTTGGTCGTACTCGATCGGCACCTAAAACAAACCACAGATAATAGATGCAAGGTAGAACGCGCTGGGATAACCTTGTACAGCTGGTTGAAGGGGAAGAGGTACCGATGCTTCATCTCGTGGAACGAGAGCACGACGTGGCCGACGCGGTAGTTTTTCGCCAGGTCGGTGCCAAACACGCTGACCGGGTCGTCGGCCGGAAGTGTCCTATTGTCCATTCTGTACCGTGGACAGGATATTGTCCTCAAGTGTAGTACTCTGGCTTGGACAGCGGCGCAAGCTCGGGCGAGGCGGCGCGGACCGCGACCGGGCTCGTATCGATGACGAGCACGTCGTCGATGCAGCCACGCGAGCGCCACCCGGGCGCGACGCGGCACTTGTCCAGTGGCACGTTGGCCAGCACGAGCGCCAGGTTGTCGGCCGTCGGGTTGGCGCCGAGCTGCTCGAGGTACTTGGTCGCATACTCCTTGAGAACGACATGGTAAAAGTCGTCGGGAAAGGCCGTCGGACGCTCTTGCGGCCGCAGCGGAATCGACAGATGCATCGAAACCGGCCCCGCCTTGGCATTCTCGACGCGCGGCTCGCTACGAAGGAGCCGGTATGGTGAGCGCCAGAGGTGTCGGCGTCGCACCGGAGCTTGCGCCTGGCCTTGTTCATCGCACACTATTTTTAGAGTGCTCCATTAGACGATGTAGGAGATGAAGACATGTTGTGCATCGTGCCGCCTGGTACACGTTCGCACAACGGCGCTGGCGAACGATTCCACTATGGAATGAACGGTGTGGAAGGACGCGGCTGTCAATGGCCGTCAACCTGATGGAGCCGATATATATATATATTGACTACACGGAGGTCGCCCCATTCATTCTACTGTCGTTGGAGCTGCTCTGGGACTGTCTCGGAAGCATGCGCCTCCACTGAAAGCCCTCCACTGGAGCTTGACAGGACGTTGACACGGCCGAAATGGCAGCTCCGTGCAGCGACAGAGGCCAGACCACAACTAGCGGTATACATCGGAGGCGTTCTTGACATTAACAGCAAGACAGCTGTGGCATATTGCTGCAGGACTACTAGTACAGGCAATTGAGCTTGCAGTGAGTCCGAGTTTTCCCGCGTCGATCTTGCCACCTGGTGCAGCGCTCTGTGATTGGCCGAAATGCGCAAGGGAGAAATCGCGTCGCTGCATCTGATTGGCCAAAAGTCGTTGCCGCCGCCAACGTCGAACTTTCCAGCCGCCGCCGATGGAGCGCAGCCCGACCCGCGTGCCATTGGCGACCAACATGGGCGCGTTCGAGACGCCGCTGCCCAAGCGCCACCACATCCACCGCAGTGGATCGCCGGTCCGCAGCAAGCTCCGCTTCGATGACCTCTCGCCCGTCCCGATGCTACCGCTGAGCCCGACCGCGAGCCCGGCCTGGGCCACGCCCGGCTCGCCGCGTGTACGCGCATCGCCGTCCATGAAGAGCGAGGGCGGCGTGTGCATGAACCTCTCGTCGCAGTTTGACGACATCTCGGACGACAGCGAGGCCGAGACGACGGTCGCGGACCATAGCCGCCTCAATTTGGACACGAGCGCTCTTGCCCATGAGGTGCTCTCCGACGACGCTAGCAGCAGCGCCCAGCCACGCAAGTCGCTGCGCCGGGCGTTGCACCGGTCGAGTCGATGTCCACCGACACCGATGCGGACGCCGCCATGGGCCAAGAAGCTCACGCCGATCCGAGGCAGTTTGCATCGACAGAGCTCGCTCGCGTCGACCAAGGTGCTCGTGACGCTTGGCGGCACCGTCGACCATGTGCCTGTCCAGACGTCGTACTTTGAATCGTTCCAGTCGGCCACGTGGATTGGCGCCGGCGCCTTCTCGGACGTCTACCACGTGCGTTCCCATCTCTCTCCATCTGCCCTCACGCTCTGTGCAGGTCACGACGTTGGCGGGCGATGCATTTGCCGTCAAAAAGTCCAAGCTGCCACTGCGAAGCAAGCGCGACCGGTTTGCCTGTCGTCGTCGACCAATCGATTACCTACGATGCGCTTATGTGTAGCGAGCGGATGCTGCAAGAGATTCAGGTGTACGAGAAGCTAACGACCTCCGCGCCAACGAGTCCGTACCTCGTGCAGTACTACCAAGCGTGGCAAGAGCGCGGTGCGTCCATCATCTCGCTTGCTCGCTCGTGAGCTCATTGCGCTTGCAGGCTTTTTCTACATGCAGCTGGAGCTCTGCGCCGCGGGCACGCTCCAAGACTATATCGATCATCTTCGAGGCGAGGCCACCAAGGTGCCCGAGGCTGTGCTGTGGCACATTCTCCACGACGTGGCGTCGGTACGCAGCATATTGCGGGCGGCTGCTGTCTCACGCCAACGCGTTACTGCAGGGACTCGCCGTCATTCATGCGCATAAGATCGTGCACCTCGACATCAAGCCCGCGAATTTATTTGTGACGACGGCAGGCAGCATCAAGATTGGTGATTTTGGCGTCGCGACGGCCGTCGACGGGGCGAGCGACGGCGAAGGCGACCAGCGCTACATGGCACCCGAGCTCTTAGCGAACGCTGCGACGCGCGCCGCGTCGGCCGACATCTTTTCTCTTGGTTGGAGTCCACGCTGTGTGTCGCTCGATAGTTGCTGACGCGAGGGACACTAGGGATGACGCTACTGGAGCTCAGTCACTTGGTGCATCCGTTGCCGCAAGACGGACCCGCGTGGCATGCGCTCCGCGAAGAAACGCTGCCGACACTCCCGTACTCGGCTGCGTGGACGCAGCTTCTATACCAGGTAATAGTCGATGCAAAACCAGTCTCGCAGCGAGGACCTGAGATGTGGGTAGATGCTGCGCACGGACCCAGATGGGCGCATTTCCGCCGCCCAGATCACAGAACGCCCCGAGCTTTCCCAGCTGGCGCGCTCCGACGACTTGGCTTCGGTACGATGCATTCGATGAGCATCTGGATCTGAGCATGGTCGGCCTAGTTCGGTGCCCGCGTTCGGTGCACGTCGTTGTCGCCACCGACGAGCCCGCCCGCGTCGCCGCCACCCAGCCCGCCGGCGGCGCGTAGCATGTTACCACACGCAGCCGGTAGTCGTCGTCATGCCTAAGTCCAATACACAGCGAGGTGTGTCTCTCTGGGTGCTGCTGGTACGCCAGCTATCGATCGCATCGCGCGGCCTTGCATCGGCCCTTTTCGCAGGGCTTTTCGCAGGATTTAAATTGTGAGCCAATCACCGAGCTGGATTTTATCGAAGCGGGTCTGCTGGCCAATCACAAGCGGCGAATTTATAGAAACGCGCGCTACAAAAACCGTGGGCTCGTTGCATTCGCAAGGCAAGAAGAAAATGATGGAGACCACGGCCCACGCTCGATCGCTACGCTCATTTTCAAATTGTCATCCTCCTCTCCACCAACATGCAAGCGCGCTTCATCGCTCCGATCCTCGGCACGGTCTCGCTTCTCGCCGGCAGCTGCACGACGCTCGCGGTCAACAGCAGCCGCGCGCCCCAAGTCAACGCCCAAGTCCGTCGTCTCTCCAAGCGCGTCATGCCCCGTGACGTCGGCAAGAGCTCAACGACGGCGAATCCGACGGTCGCCAAGAAGCACGACGTCATGGAAGACTTCCCCATCTACATGTTCACCGCCGAGTAGATGACGACGATGACACCGTTTGCGTCCTTGCGTCGTCCTGTACACTAGATCCCCTCCCGTAAAATGAAATACACGCCCGCTTTGTCTACCACCGTGTGGCTGATCGGTTGGTCACGTCACGGCGTGTGCTGCTGCGACACGCGCCTCCTTGACACCGTGTAAAAACCGCGTAAGCTCAAGGGCATAACAGTTAGGGTAAGCTCTAGGTCTAATGTTGGCAGGGGAACATAAAAGATAGGGTGTAGGGTATTAATACATGATAGCTGTTAGTCACCCCTGAACGTTGGCGGTCGAAGCTACAAGGGACACGTTAGAGTTGCTGCAAATTGCCAGAGCGCGCTTGATGAAGAGTCCGCGACAGACAAATGGGGAGAAAGGTGACGATGACGACCGCGCCAGCTCGAGCCACGTTGGATGTTCTGGTCTTGGACATAACAAACAAACGGCCGCCGCGCCCGCCAAGGGTATCGCAGTCACCCCACGGAGGTTGCCCTTGGGTCCTCATCGAGGAAACAAGTCTGACATCGCTCTTGATCAATTAGTTCTCTGGCCTGACACGAAGCTCGTGCAACGCTGATACCAGTGTCGTTCACATTGCACAAGAGGGGGAAACGGTGATCGGACGTCTCGACTGCTACTCTAGTTGCACAGGCGTATAGAGCTGATATGCATAACGCACATTCCTTGGATCCGATGCAATAATATCCAGGGGCCCGGCTGTGACGGCGACCGCCGTGTTGTTGCGTGCGTCTAGCCGCGCCGACGTTGAAGCAGTGGGCTTTCTGTCGCGTCCGATTGGCCAAAATGTGCTGCGCCGTGATTGGCTAAAAATCCGCAAATCCGACCCTTTGTGGGCTGCGTCAAGCAATAAGAAGCGTCGACGCAAAGACGCCGTGACCATGATGGACCTCTTCAAGTCGCTCCTCGGCTTCGACGACTGGACGGGCAAGCCCCACAAGTTCTGCTCCGCGCACGTGCGTGGCCTCTGCCGGCGACCTCGCGATGGCTCATGATGACGCTAGACGGTCGTCGTCCTCGGCGGCCTCGGTGTGCTCATCCTCGCCGAGGTGACCGAGCGCTTTACGTTCAAGCTCATGCTCGACCGCATGGAGTCGTACCGGTACGATCGCCTCGTTCGATCAGGCATGCGCATGCACCTAGGTACTTTCTCATGCAAATGAGCACGTTCCTGTACATCCCGCCATGTTCTGCATCGTCGGCTACAAGGCGACGCAATCGGTGCGTCCACACCGCCGCCGCCGTCGTCGTCGTCGCCTGAGCGAATCGGAGTAGGATTTCATTGACGAAGAGGTCACGGAGTTTCCAAAGTCCAAATTTTCGTCATGGGCATGCTCGACCTCGCCCAGGTACACGGCTCCAGTGCCTGGAACGATCGGCGAAGATCACGATGCAAATGGCCATTCTAGTCGATGCTGCTCTTCTTACCCGGCGGCAAAACGCCGGCGACGCTCACTGTGGTCTTTCTGCAAGCGTCGGTGCCCGCGACCATGCTCTTTGCCCAGATCTTACTCAAGGACGAGTACGCCAAGAATCACATTCTTGGCGGCAGCATCATGATGGCTGGCATCCTCGTCGGCCTTCTCCCCGTCTTTTCCATGTCGGCATGATGGCATGTCTCTCGCGTCTTCTTAGCATCCATCGTCGACGTAGGGTGCTCAGCGACGTCTACGAAGAGCAAGAGATGGCGTGGAATTCGCTGTGCTACCTCTTGGCAGCCATTCCCGGCGCTCTCTCGGTGCTCTACAAGGAAAGGCGCTCGCGACGCAGCCCATGGACGTCTACTACCTCAACGCGTGGGTCGCCGTGTATCAATTTATCGGCGGGCTGCTGTTGGCGCCCTTGGCCTTCGACATCCCGGTGCGTCGTCGTCGTCGTTTTGTAGCATTTTACGCAATGTTGGCCTAGGTGCTGCACCTCGACCAGCGCATTAGCGGTCTCGAGTGCTTGGTCAACGGCGTCTCCGAGATCCGCACGGACAAGTGCCACGTACTCCACACTGCGCTCCATCGGGATGATGTATATACCTATCCCTTTCCTTGTGTAGCTCGGGCTCGGTCTCTTGCTTCTTTTTCTCGTCTGCAAAGTGGTGGCCTTCTTCGGTGTCGGCTTTGTACTGCAACACACGAGCGTCTCGGTGCTCTACGGCGGGTACACGGCCGCCTTCCCAATTGCTTTTGCCCTCCTTGGGTGGTACCAATCGTCCGGCCAAGCCGACCAAGACGTACGACTTGTCTCTTCTCTGGAAAGTTTGCGACAGGTATGTATAGGGCGCGCTCTCGTCGGTGTGGTGTGACGTGTTTTCGTGCTCGGTCGTGCTCCTTGGCCTCATCTTATACCGACTCAGCCCCGTACGAATGAATCATGCATCATTCTCGATGCGATGTAGCGGTGGCTGAGATGCGGCGTGTGTGTAGGAGCCCGGTATGGAGGCGACGACCATGTCGGCGGCCGAGAAGGAAGCGCAGTCACTCTTGCTGGACGATGCGTCCGACCATGGCTTGCGATACACTTAGACAAACACAACATGCGACGCGTTTCCGTACTCTACCTACCCCCATTTTGTTGTTGTTGATGTTCTGGAATGCTACTTGGCAAAGACGACGAGGACGGCGCTGACGTTGTCGGTGGACCCCGCTGCAATCGCATGCGCGATGAGCGCGTCACACACTTGGGCCGGGCCCATCCGGTCGTGTTGCAGATGCGCGCGCACAAAGCTCGCGGCCGACGCCGGCGTCATCACTTCAAAGAGGCCGTCGCACGCGAGCAAGAGAAACTCGTCGTGTGGCGACCGTGCCCGCACGACCACGTCGGGTTGGCTAATGACAATGGGCCGTGCCAAGTCTTCTTTGAGCATGCGGTCGCCAAAGGCGCGCGAGACGCCGAGGTAGCCGAAGATGTACCTAGTATCAACATATCAAGCGTCGTTGCCGCTGTCTCCAACATAGTAGTACCGTCCGTTGTTGAGGACACGGCCGTTCGCAGCTTCAATGCGCCGCTTCTCTGTCGGGTCGTTGGGTGCATGCACCGCGCACAAGTCGATCGCATCGCCGTTGTGTCCGAGCACGAGCTGCGAGTCCCCAATGTTGCCCTACCCCCGTAGCACGCGAGAAGTGAGATGCTATTCGAGTGACGCGTCGTCGTCGTACCACGGCAAAAGTCTCTCGGCCAATGAGAGCAAAGGCCGCGCAGGAACCGCTGTCGTCGGCGACGTGCGACCGCAGAAAGCTGTCGTCGGCCAGCGCACACGCTTGCGTGAGGAGCGGCCCAAGCATGGCATGCGGCAACGCGCCAAAGCTCAGCGTCGTGGCCGACAGGCTCTGTTGCACTTGGCGCACGAGCGCCGTCTCCAAGAACGACGCGCAGTGCGTCCCGGCATGCCCATCGTACACGGCGACGAACGCGACGGGGTCGTCGCCGGGTGTCGAAAACGTCACGGCGCACGACCGGTCTTCCATGGCCTGGCGGAGGCCGATGCTGCTGCTCGCGCCAATGTCCACGCACAGCTTCTGTAGCAGCGTTGGATCCAGCGTTGACTCGGTCGCGACCGTTGGGCGGCGAGGCGCGGCGACGTGCTGGGACTTGCGCGCGGTCTCGGCCCGCAGCCGGTTGGCGTGGGCCCGCGCCGCGATACGGTCCCGCGCCGCTTGCACGTCGATGGCATTCTAGACGCGCGATGGTCGAAGCCTGCATGCGCTGGGATCCGAAGGCGCACCTGCGACGGTTCGAGGCTCACGGCGGTCGACGCGACGAGTGGGACGAGCAAGATCAAGGTCGCCAGCCGCTACAGGCGGGCGTGTGGAGGCGCCTGGAGGGATGGCGGGTACCTGCCACGGACGTGGGTGCTGGTCGTCAAGCAGCTTTGGTAGCGCCCGCTTGAGCCATCCTCGGACCATCGTAATCGTCGTCGTCCAGGTCGATGGGAATTCCGAAGATGCACCGCGACTCCGGGTTTGCTCCGGATGTTGCCCAACAGCAAGGTGGGCCATCTGGCAACGTGGCAAACCGAGGCGACATCGTTCGGTCCAAAGCCACACAACTGCCATGTCGACTGACGCGCAGTGCGTCACGAGGTCGACGCGCTTCATACATACCGTTCAACGTTGTCTTTAGGTCGTGTGCGAGCTCGCATTCTTGCGATCGCCACCACTTCGTGTTTAGCCCACGCTTCAAGACGAGCGCGCTATGAGGCGAGTCGCCTTTAACTTGAATGCTTCAAGGCTTTAAGCATCGTTAATCGCATTGGCGGAGCCGGGGCCCAAGGATGCGTCGTGACGTGCCCCCGTTGATGCGTGTTGTATGCTCGTCATCGCGACAATCATGCATGCAATCTAGTATGGCACAGGACACCAGTTGGGCGTACTAGCGAGATTGCAAGCGACGCTTGGGCGAGGCAATAGACATCAACATGGCGCGACCACAAACAAGCGAGGCGGGCTCGCCACTACAGGCGGCGACGACAGAGATGGCAGCCACGGCGCCGTCCGGGGCATCTCAATGATGTGCACATCGAGGCCATCGGATGCATGTTCCTGGACGAAAATGGACATGTGTGTGCTGGTTGCGCCGCTCATGCCCAGCGACGACGTGCCACTGCGACGGTTGGTGGGCGCGTAGAAAGCCTGCCGCTGAAACGGTTTGTAGAAAAGCCGGTTCGCAACCGTTGCAGCTCGGTTTTGCCTCTGCAACGCCATGGGCCGACCGATGGCCGAGGTGGTGCGGCGCAGCTGCTTGCAGTTGCAGCGCTATGTGATCAAGCAGCTCCGGAAGCTCGTCAAGACGCGCATGCGGGGCGAGACATTCCGCAAGTGGGTCGGGCGCAACATTGACAACTCGCTCCTGGCATCGTTCATTGACGTCGTCCAAGTGATCCTCGGGTATCTTCTCGCGCCTTGTACGAATAAGCGTCCACGTGTCTTGCCTAGACTTGTCGTCACGATCATTTACTTTAACGAAAACTGGCTCGTCCTCAACGCGTCGACAACGACCGACATCAGCATCGACACGCTGCAGCTCAGCATTAGCGTCTTCTTCACGTTCGACTATTGCCTTCGGTACACATCCAACGAATGGACAACTTGTCTTATCGTACGTTGTTCTAGGCTCTACGCGTCCGACAACCGCCGGTCGTTCTTTCTCAGCCCCATATCGATGGTGGACCTCGTGACGATCTTGCCGCAGTGGATCGAGATCATCCTCGACAAGCTCAACGTCAAGACGGTCAAGAGCATGTCGAGTGCGCTCAAGACGCTCCGGTCGCTCCGGTTTCTTCGCGCCTTTCGACTCTTGGCATTTGCCAAGACGGCCAAGAAGCGCCAAACTGGCGTCCTGGTCTTGACGGTCATGGCCATCATCATTTGCAGCGCCGGTATCATTCAGGTACTTGATTCTCTTTGTTGCAGCAGGATGAAGGCCGGGTGCAGGCGATCGAGGCGTGCCCAGACACGATCCTCGTGACCATCGACGGCTCGACCGCGTATACGTCCAACAGCACCAACTGCCAGGACATGGAGATCTACAACGCGTGCTACTTTGTTGTGATTACAATCGCAACACTCGGGTACGGTCGACGAAAGACGATGACCTGCCTTTCATTGGATTCGCATTAGGTATGGCGACATTGCTCCGAAATCCCAGAACGGCAAAGTCGCCGTGATTGGGCTCATCATTTGGACGGGTATTCTGCTGCCGCTGCAGATTAGCAAGCTCAGCGATGTCTTGAGCCGTGAGGTATACATCGCTGAGACGAGAGCCTGCACCGAATACATATGTCAATGGGGGTGTAGACCGAGTACGACAAGGCGTTCAAGGAGCGAAAGGAGCAAAGTCCGCACATTTTGATTTGCGGCGAAGTCAACTCGGGCGCACTCGACTTCTTTTGCGGCAATTTCTGCACCCAAACAACATGAACTGGAAGGACAAGGTCGTCATTTTATGTCCGTCGCTGCCATCCCACAACCTCAAGCGCATTTTACTGAACGGCGCGTACGAGCAGCGGGTCGTGTACCTCCAGGGCTCGGCCATGCTCGACTCGGACCTCAAGCGTGCCAGTGCGTCGACCGCGCGGCTCTGCTTTGTCATGATCAACAAACTCTCGACTGACGGCGACCAGAGCGACACGGCGTCGAATCTGCTCACCATTTCGCTTCGCCACTACACGCGACGAGGTACAACGCGTTGCATCCATCTCCATCTCAATCTCAATCCACGTCTAGTGCCACTCTTTGTCCAAGTTCTTAAGACGGACAACATCCGCCACGTTCACCTCTCGGGCGCCAACAATATTGTGTGCGTCGACCAGCTCAAGCTCGGGATTCTCGCGAAATCGTGCTTGATCCCGGGCCTCTGTGCCTTTCTGTGCAACATTCTCTTTACCTTTCGGCCGTTCTATACCCAGAGGTATCCTCTTCAATCTTCTTTTTGATATTGGACATGGTTTGTCCAATATATATCTATATATTAGATACACTAATACGGTGTGGGTAGCTCGATCTGGGCCGCGGAATTCCTCGAAGGGTGCGGCAACGACGTGTACGAGGCCCGGCCGCCGTCGTTTCTCCACAGCGCGATCTCGTACCGCGTGTTGGCGTACATTTTGTTTCAAGAATTCCAAGCCGTGCCGCTCGCGGTCTGTGACAATGCGTATTTCGAGCTCTCGCTCTTTCCCGCGCGCATGCTGGTGGGAAAAACGCACACCATGTTTGTGCTCTCGAAACACTCGGACTGCGTCCGGCGCATCGAATCCCTCTCGTACACGTCGCTTCAAAAGTACAATTTCTCTTCTTTTTTGTCGCATTTCTCTCATTTTCCAACTAGGTACCACACGATCATTCCCAACTTTGATGCGATCACGAACGCGTTCAACTCGAGCGGCGGCAGCATCAAGACGCGCCTCCGCTCGATGGCGCAGCGGGCGTCGATCTCGCGGACTGCCTCGGTCATCATGTCCCACATGTCCGCCGAACCATCGCAGCTGTCGTCCAAAAACTCGCGCTTGGGAAGCGGACACATGGGCAACGAGTCGCGCGTGCTACCGTGTGGGCCCGAGCTATACGAGGCCAAACCAACACCGATGGACGACGACGTCGACGACGACTCGGCCGACGAGCAGTCTAGTGCCCCGGTCGCTGCGTTAGACAACCCTCCATCTAATCATGTCGTTGCCGATGCAGCACCGCCACAAACGGCAACCATGAGCGTTGTGCTTCCTCTGCAAGTGCCGCAGCATACACCGGGGCACGCGGACTTGCCGCCGATCAAGGCGCACCACGACAGCAACATCAACGCCGACGATCCGCTTTTGAAAGCAACGGCCTCGGGACACACGCTGCCACAGCCATCCGAGTCGCCCGACCGACCGGAAGGTGTCGAGAACGCGCTGCGAGCGACCGTGGAGCGACTTGTGCTGACGACCGAGACGCCGCCAACCAAACTCGTATCCGAGCACCGTCGATCGACACTATTCCGAGAGACCTCGTCCCCCGACTTGCGCGGTCAAGGCATCCACGAGCGCACCTCGGTGACCTCGTTTCAACCGTCGACCAAGGCGAAGGACGGGCCTCGACCGAGCCTCGTGCGCAGCTACGAGACGTTCCTCATGTCGCGCATTCCGCATGACGTCAAGGACCATATCGTGCTCTGTGGAATGCCCAACATGCTCCACGACTTTGTCGGGCCGCTGCGCACACTCAAGATGCAGCACACGGCGTCCTCGATGCCGAATGAATTGCTCGCGTCGTCGCATTTAAGCAATGCGATTCCGATCGTGATCATTTCGCCGCTGCCGATTTCCGAAAAGCAATATGCGAGCATTGCCACGTACGACCATGTGTACTACCTCCAAGCGTCGCCGCTGCACGAAATTACACTGCGCGAGGCCCAAGTGTACGCAGCGGCGACCATTGTCATCTTGGGGTCGTGCACGCGGACGTCCCATGACGACGACCAAGAGCAGTCGATGGACTTTATCGACCAAAACATGATCGACACGGATGCGATCACGTTACATCGGTTCATCACCGAAGCGTGTGAGAACAACTGTGCCCCCAACGAGCCCATGCCCAAAATTACCATCGAATTGGTGCGCAATTGTCATCTTTTTCATCTTTTTCATCTTTTTCATCTTTTTTTTCTAGAGCCGCCCGAGCAGCCTGCGCTTTCTCAAGGACGAACACACCAAGCTGGACTCGGACGACGACGCGCGCGTCATCAAACAATTGACGCGCCAAGTCATCTCCCGCGCCGACGACCCGCTGGACAATATTTGCAGCCCCCTCTACGCTGCGGGTATCTCATATCTACATGTCGAACGAGGCGATCAGCGCTGGGATCGTAGGCAAGGCCTTTATCTCCAACTCGCTCGACGCGCTCCTTGGGAGCTGCAACTCATACGGCAGCATCATTGACCTCTTCCACTTACTCGTGCTCGGTGAGCCGCCGGGGCCAGACGGCAGCACGCGCCGACTGCGCTGTTTGGACCAGATTGCGGTCCCTACGCAGTATTGGAGCAAGCCGTATGGCCTCTGCTACCAAGATATGCTTCTCAAGCACGTACGTTGAAGGTGCAATGTGCGCTGGATCAAGATCTGTCGCGTAGGAAATTTTGTGTGTTGGTGTCTACCGAGCGCGCAGCACGAATACGAGCTTCGTGTCGATGAACCCGGCGGAAGAAATTCTGCTCAGTCCACAGGACAAGTTGTTTGTCATTCATTAGCATAGGTATCCCGATAGAAATTTAGAGTGTTGATGTATATTGTCGTCTGGCGGGTGGTGGCATGGATGGGACACAAGATATATTACCTACTCTACCTGCGCCGCACGCAGAGGTTAGGGTCCTTGAATGGTCCTACACGTTGCACATGTAATGCGGTTCTCAACAGACTATCGAATATGACGAGAACCGCAGAGCGCTCAACTTGAAAGGGACCACTGACGGCCGACAGCGACGACAGATGAGCAAAACTTCGGGCCGCCACTGTAGCCGTCACAGCGAGGGCATATGGACGATCGGTACCAAATTACGTTTATATCTTGAAATATGTAGGCGTCGACTCTACTCGAGCCCCATCGCCAAGCACTCCTTACCAACCGAAGTTTCCGTGTCAAATCGACGCGGAATGTTGGTCGATTCTGTGGCCGCATGAATGATGGTTGTTTGACCAGTCACAAGCGGTCACACCGCCATGGCTTGTCTGCTGCGCACGACGGCCGAGACGGCCGCGTGGCTCCGTGAGCTCTACGCATTGACCAAGACGAACGCCTTTGGCGCGTGCAAGGCAGCGCTGGCAGCGGCCATGACGGACGTGCCACCAATGACGGCAGCGTCCCGCCTCGTGGCGCTGCTTGTGGTGCTGTGGCACGAGAGTAGTGGCGACCTGCCGCTCGCGTACCTCGCGCTCATGGCAATGGACGAGACCCGGTGCTGGGAAGAGCACGTCGACGACACCGTTGTCGAGACACTCGTCGCCCACGTGCTTGAGGCCATCGCACGTGCCAGCATCGAGGTACGAACTGTCTTGGCAGCCAACATGCATTGCCGCGATGGAATGCGTAGGAAGCCAAAGTCGTCGTCAAGGCTATCGAGGTGTTTTCACTCATGTCACGCATCGTCGATGCAAGCGTCTGTGTCGACGACTACGTGACGTCGCTCCTGGCGGTCCCCGCGGGCCAAACGAGCGCGATCAAGCTCATTGCGCTTCGTCCAACGTACACATGGCCCTACGCAGCGGTTCTAACGACGCTCGTGGAGACGAAAAGCTGGCCCTTGGCCGACCAGCTCCTCAAGCAAACGCAATTCTCTCTCGCACCAGAGACGCACCATGGTACCTCGTCCATAGAAGAAAAGGATTGTATTGGGATGTCTTAGACCTCTGCGCGACGGCAATTGCACTGGCGGTGGCTGCAAGCGATATGAAAAGAGTAAGAACAACGACGGCGATGCGGATGACAATATTGTGTACAATTAGGCCCACCGACTCGTCCACGCGTACGGTCTCGTCGATCGGTTCCCGGACGTTGGTGCGTTCTTGGCGCATGAAGCCAGTGTCTTTGACGTGGCGAATAGAGGTGGCCTTCCGGTCCGAGTCGCTGCAAAAGCTGTGCACGCAGCGCAAGTGGGCCGCCGCCGCGTCCTTTGTCGGACGCAACACCAGCCTGCAGGTCGTGTCGCCTCCATGATCTTGGTTGTTGATGAAGCTATAGATGATGCTGTTGAAAAAAGCGGTTGCCGCTGGCAATGTGGAGCTGGCGCGGGAGTGGCACCAGCGGTTGACAATAGGCGTGCAGCAGCCAATGTCATGCGATCGGATGGTAGGTTCAACTTGCCGGCTGAGGCGTTTCCAGTTGCAGCCCCCACAACGGTATGTAGCCTTGAATGCGAGTCGAATCGCTTCGCAACCCACGACGTAGACGGCAATCAGCTACGTGGCGCTGCCCGGCACTGTGGCCATCGAGATCTGCGATGCGCAAGACGACCTGCAGGCGCTTCAGGCCTGTCTCCGCGAGGGTACATGACGGCGAAGACAGTTGGGATATGTGGCGACGCATGCGTCTGATAGCGCTCCAGACGACGACGCAGCCTGTGCTGGTCGGCGTGGATCTGGAATGGAAGCCCGTTTACTCAAAAGGAGAGAGCTCCCTCGCGAGCCTCCTCCAGGTCGCACTCGTAGACCGCGTCTTCCTCATCGACTTGGTCCACATTGAGGTACGCACGTGAGTTGATGTTGTATCGTTTTCGGATGGCTTTTAGGGTCATTTGAACGCTATCGACGTTGTCCATTGGATGCTGGCCGAACCGCGGTTTCTCAAGCTCGGCTTTGGCTTCGAGACCGACGTGCGCGGTACACCCGATGTACACTAGTCGATCGCATGATTAGAACGATGGTTGTCTAGTTCTTGCCGACACGTTCCCCGAGGTGCTGCCCATCGTGACCGTACAGTCGCTGCTCGAGGTAGACGCTGAACCCAAGCCCTGTGCGACATGTCATTTCGTCCATGCAGATCGACACGGTTTTGCACCACTTTTGCCCGACCGCGACCGCCAAGAGTTTGTCTGACGTGGTGGAAACCGTGCTGGGACTGCCGCTGGACAAGGTAGTTCCTCGGCGACAACGGTGCGGGTCGTTTACAAGGTGCGCTTTCTAGACCCAGCAAGTCTCGAATTGGGATGCACGACCCTTGTCGCTGGACCAGCAAATGTAAATTGCCATCTGTCCATCCAGGTGGTCCGATATGTTCTTGCAGGTATGCTGCGCTGGACGCGTGGTGTCTCGTCCACGTGACTGAGCGCTTGGCGGTCGGCGCCGCGGCCGACTGGTTCGAGCCGCTCACGACGACACTGCGCGTCACTTCGTCCTTGTCTGCCGACGTGGCGACTCGTCGACGGGCCCGGTACGAGCTCCAGCATCGACTGCCAACGTCGCTGGCGAGGCCTGGTGCCGCCGTTGCCGCGCTCTTGGCGTCGACGCCAGACGCCCACGTCGTCGTGTCGCAGCTCTCGGAGGTCGATCTGACGGCGAACCACGTTGTCGCCGCCAACACGCTCTGTGTTTTTGCCAACCGTAGCTTCCTCCTCTTTCTGGTGTACTAGTAGCATTGAAGCGCTACTTTTTGCAGAGCAACCGATGGTGGCGCTGCTGCCGCAAACGACGAAGCTCGATTTGGGCGCCTTGGCGACTGCGACGGGTGCCTCCCGCCGGTTCGTGCGGCTCGCCAAAGCTACCGAGTGTATCGATATCTTTGGCTACGCACCGGGTTGTGTCCCGCCCATCGCGCATCGTCAGGCCATGCCGTTGCTTGTTGACAGGCATGTCGTCTCTGTACTTGAATGGAAGAGGGTCATGAAGACCGATGCCATGTAGCTCGCTGGACGCAGAAACGACACTTGTCGTGGGCAGTGGAAAACACCATGTGGTGCTGCAGCTGTCGCTGGCGACGCTTCGGACTCTCGTCGACGTCCGTATCGTACCGTTGTCCAAGGCGTCGGCTGCCGACATGGAGGCGACGAACGCCAAGTTCCTCGTGGATGCGCACTTGGGCAAGCTCGCCCGCTGGTTGCGCATGCGCGGTATCGACAGCGTTCAGTTCACGCAAGGCGAGAACAATCGCGACGCCCTACTGGACCAAGTACGTCCATTTTAGCGACGTCAAGGTGCCAATGAGGTGAACGTTCTAGGCGGCAGCGGAGGCGCGCATGGTGCTCACGACCGACCGTCGCCTTGCGGCGCGCCGAAGCGCCGCGCCATGCTTTCTACTGACGACGACGGATCCGCGCGACCAGCTTCGCCAAGTGCTCCAGCACTTTGGCTTGGGCCAGCAGAGCTCGGTGGCACCGAGGTACGTTTGCATAGCACTTGCTTGCAACCAACTAGAATGGACTAGTTTTGTCCATCCGCGCTGCACCCAGTGCAACAACGATACGTTCACGCTGGTCGACGCCGCCGCCGCGCAGACCAAGCAGGTGCTTTCCGCCACCACCCTTGCGTCGGTAACCGAGTTTTGGGTCTGCAACACGTGCAACAAGGTGTTTGGTCGGCGTGGAAGCGCTTTCAAGACGTTCGCTTCCAGGGCGTGACGAAGTAACCACGATTGCTTTTTGAGAATCTCAGTATATTGACATGGACATGTATCTATCACGTCTAGATACGACATGGATCACGTCGCTGCGTCTATCCTGGGACTCGCATTGCGATGGCGGCGCCAGTGCTGCACGTGCATGGCGAGCTGCGCACGGACGAGCCCCGCACTGGCTTCGAGCTGAGCCGATGGATCTCTGTTAGTCAAGCGTACATAGACCACGAATCGTACCTCGGCGCAGCGGCTGGAGACACGATCCCGTTCGCTTGCCGCACTCGCCACCAGCTGCGCGGTCTCGGTGTGCCACTGTCGCTGATCGGCAGCATACCGCGCTTGCAGCTCTTCCAGCGCTTGCTGGCTCACATGAGCGGCGTCGTCCGTAGAGGTTTTGGTCGATGCCGCCTCCAGTGACACGGACGCGTGGTGGAGCTCGGCTTGGAGGTCGGCGATGGTCGCCTCTTGGTTTGATGCGGCGGTGCAGAGTTGGATCACTTGCGTTTGCGCCTCGGCGAACGCCGCCTCGAGCCGCGCAGCGTCCTCTTGGAAGTGCACACAGTTGGCGCGAAGGTGCTGGTACTCTGCATGTCCCTGCACCGCTGTCAACAACTACGTAATTATTGTGTGAGCTCGAAAGGGCCTCCAACCATGGTGCTTCACCAATGCGTCGTCCGTGTTGCTACACATAAGGTTGAGATGAAGGAGACGACGATGAAGGCGGTGCGTACGTTGCTATTTGGATCGTCGTGCTCGGCGGGATGCATTGCACAGCCGCATCAACACCCCGAGGTGTGGCAGCTGCTGTCGTTGGTACTACGTCGGAAGGCTCCACTTCCGTTTGTATGGCCAAGTCGGCCTTTTCGAGATCGAGTGTTTGCGAAGTGGCGTCCTTCCCGATGGTCTCGAGTGTCGACTGGTATCCGACAGTTGAGACGAGGAGGAAGACACTACACAATGTACCAGAGGTGGAATGGGGTCGTGGGTGGTCCCGTTGTGCGCTTGATGCTCGTAGTGCAGTCGCTGAGCGCGCTCGCCTTGCCACGCTTCCTGGAGCCACTCGACGGTCTTTGTGAGTTCGCGAATCTCGGCTTCGTGCTCGTGCAATTGCTTCGATTGAATGTAAAATTCTTGCCCGAGCTCCGTGTTGGTCTTTGTGAGCTCGTCCAGCTCTTTCGACGCCTTGCGCTCCATCTCCCAGTGCAGCTGGAGATTCATCGACTGCTCGTGCTCCAAGCGATGCTCCAAAACGCGTACTTGATCGCGCAGCGCCTCGATGCGCGTCTCGTATGCGCGCGCTTGGTGCGCCCACTGCGCCGACGTCGTCGTCACCTGAGCTTCGAGCGCGCGCACGCGGGCCTCGGTGCTTTTGAGCTGGTTCAGCACGGACTAGAGCAATCATCTTCATCCTGCTATATGCGACAGCAAGGAGGTACCAATGTCGCGTCAGATGCACGCGCCGTCTGCTGCTCGTGCTCGAGTTGCTGGAAGAGGATGCCAATTTTCTCTTCAAACGCCTGCAGCTAAGTCCGCCATCATCACATCGGCACGTCGCTTCCTACAGCAGGTGTACCTGGAGCTCGTAGCTGGTTTTTGTCTGAGTCAAAAGATCGGATTGATACTCGTGGAGCTGCTTGAACCGGGTGCACGAGCCACAGGACGAGAGCTGCGTTGAAAGCACTTGGAGGTTGGCGTGGAGCTGAGCATGGGATGCGTCAAGCGCCGCCACCATGGATGCTTCGCTGCGTTCAACGAGCATTTGCATTTCGCGCTTGACGTCTGTCGCAAGACTCGAAGCATCGTCCATGGGTTCCCGCACCTATACCACCGCATCTCCGCACTTCTGTGCTCGTCATAGAAGCTTGTACACTGGAAATAGGTCTGGCAGCCAGTGTTGACGGTCCGAGGTGGTCCAAAAGCACTTGGTACAGCTGAGCTTTGGAGTAATTTGCGCCGTGGATCTTGTGGACAACGGACCATAGTTTATTGAGCAGCTGCTGGTTCCTACAAAGTAGAATATATCGATCGAGAATGTCTCTAAAGCAATGACATCCTACGGTGCAGCAGGTTGGCCTTTCTGAAGCCTTGCCAACTCCTCTTTCAAGACACGACACTCCTCCTTGGTCGCATGAACTTGAACGAGCGCCGCCGCGGCCTCCTCGATCGCAACGTCGCGCTCCGTGGTCGCGAGCTTGGCGGCCTGCTCCATGGTCGTGGCTGCGCCCGAAGGGTACCTGCCTTTGCCAACGGGCTGCGCCGGTCGAACCTGCGCCATGCCCGTTGGGATTTGAGCCCACAACGAAAATATCTTATCCGTTTCAGACGCGACACAATCTTGTAGCAAGGCGGCATGTGTCTCATCTCATGTACTTCAGCGGGTAGACTGCTCGCTTCGCGTCCGAGTTCGACAACGTGTCGGAGAATGTATTGGACGAGATCCGTCGCATCGTAGCTCGCTGGACACGATTCAAATTGACTCTGCCGCACAAGCATGCTGCTATCTATGTGCGAGCGCTTTAAAGGCTTGATCTTGCATACAACGTTACTGTTCACCGACATCGAGAGCATTTCGACGCAGCAGGCCTCGTTCGCGGATGCCTCGTGGGGCAAAGCAACGACACTATGGCATCGCGCAACCGGTCGTTTTTGTTGATACATTCCGATCGAGAGTCTTGGAGCCATCTCATGGGCGTGCCTTGTGCCAACGCTATCAAGCTTCCACCAACGTGCCATCCCCGTCAAGCAGCAGCTCAATTGTCTGAAGCGTCCTCCGCCCATGTGACGTGGCAGGTTGTGCATGGGAAGCCCCAAACATAGGATTTAGGCAGCTTTGGACAAGCGACTCAATGGAAGGACCCTTACAAAACAAAATCAACTTTTGAACTTTAACTCTTCGATCTTGCCGCGCTTCTTTGTATACGTAGACCGATGCTAATGCATGAGGGGAGGTAGCGCACACCGTATACTCTCCACGAACCTCCATTCTACTCTAAGAGGGCTTCCAACCTGCTACAGTTAGGCTTGATCTCGCGCAGCTCCGATTCTGACCCTGTTGTCCTTGTCCATCATCTCGTTTCTGGCATCGCCATTTATTGTACTGCACCAGAAAGTTCGAAGAAATAGAAAGACGGAAGATTTGGACCGTGCGTGCATCGCGTGGGTGCGACGGGTCGTGGCAGCCTCACGTGGTTGCGTGACGCTGGTTTGTATGGAACCGCGATCCGACACGGCCAAAAACCGAGTTATGTATAGAAACACGTGTCACGGGACTGACATTGCCTTTTCTAACGTCAAGAAGCCTTTGCCAGCGCATATTTGAAATCGATGCTTGCCGACGCCGCGTGGATCCTCCTGACGCTGCTGCTCGCCGTCGTGGTGCCAATATGCATTGCGTACGTCGTGCTGTGCCCCAGCGACCACGGCTTCTCGTACGCGCGACTGCCAGGTCCACCGCCGTCGCACTGGCTCCTCGGCAACGCGTATCTATTTTGCAGCCGCAGCAACCTGACAGCAACAACATAGGCGCGACATCTTTCAAGCCCGCTGGAACGAAGGCAGCTTCCCCGAGCCCGGCTTGTCGTGGTCGGTTCTCTTGACGTATTTTTGTGTCGTGGCCAACGCTGTCGTGTCCTCTAGGCTCAAGCAGTACGGTTCAGCGTACCACGTTCGCATCCTCTACATCCATCGCGTACGACGACCTGCAGTACCGAGGACTGCGCCCAAGATATGCGAATAGATTGCGTTGGCCGACCCGGTCGCGCTCAAGCACGTGCTCGTCACCAAGGCCAAGGACTTTCCACGCAACAATCTCTCGCGTGCGTTTATCACTGTACGAAACGACGCGTGCATTGTCACTTTGAAATGATGCAATGCGAATAGAAGCTCGTGCAGGGCGTCGGGCTCTTGAGCGCCGAAGGCGACGACCACATGGCGATGCGGCGCATGATGAACCCACACTTTTCCCACTCGAACCTCAAGAGCTTTGTGCCGCTGTTTGCCGCCCACACCCGCCGCCTCCTCTCGCAATGGCGCACGGACAAGCTTGTGGATACAAACGCGCCCGTCAACCTCTATGCTTGTACGGACTCATTTTGTGTTGTCCCGATGTATCGATCGTTATGGTGAGGACTAGACTTTACCAAGCTCACGCTCGACATTATCGGGATTTCGGCCTTTGGCTATGACTTTGGCGCGATTACTGGCACCGACGAGGCCGAGAGCAACGCGTACAATGACGCCAAGCTACCTGCGACGCTTTTTTCGATCCTCGGCACTGCGTATGTCCCGGGATGGCGCTACCTCCCGCTCCCTGGCTTTGCACGCCGGCGGGCTGCTCGGGATACGCTCATGGCCGTTGTGCTACGCGTGATTGAAGCCAAAATGGCGGCCCCGGCAGTCGATCCCCCCCGCGACCTCCTCGATCGGATGTTGGCGGCGGGCCCCGACATGTCGGCGACGGAGGCGCGTGCTCACGTGTTTACGTTTATGCAAGCCGGGCACGAGGTACTTATTCTGTCTCAGACAAGTTGTCTAATTGGCAATCTGCGGAGACGACGAGCAACACGCTGTGCTGGGTCGTTGCGCTGCTCTCGCAGCACCCGGCAATCGAGGCGGCAGTCCGCGCCGAGTGCCAAGCCGCGCTCCAGCAGTGTCCGGACGGCAGCTTCACGGCGGATGGCCTGGCACACATTCCGCTGCTGACGGCAGTGATTCAGGAAACACTGCGGTACTACCCGACCGTCATCAACCTCGCAGCGCGCGGCGTGACCAAGGACGAAGTCGTTCCGCTCTCGGATGGCTCGCTGTTGCACGTGCCCAAGGTACGAGAGCATTTCTCTTTTCATGAGTCGGTGAGGCACCTTGGCAAGTAGAGTGCAAATCTGTGGGTGGACGTGGCTGCGATCCACCGCAACCCGGCCTACTGGACGCGACCGGATGAGTTTGTGCCAGGTAGCTCTGCAAGCCCATGGAACCAAGTGGTGTCATGATGATGCGTGTGCTGTAGACCGCTTTATCGAAGGCACCGAGGTGCACGGCGCCGATTTGCATCTGCGCGGGGGCAAGGGCCACACGTTTTTCTACTTTCCATTCAGCGCTGGTACCGTGCTCTGAACACGCAGCACGGAGATGAAGATTGTGCGACTAGGCGAGAAGAATTGCATCGGCCACCGGTTTGCTTTGATGGAGCTGCAGACGATTCTTGTGCACGTGTTGGCCTCGGTTCGGTTTGCTGTGACACCCGCCGCCGTCTTGCACCCGAAGCGCCAACTCGCCACGATCACGCCGGTGCTGCTCGAGACAACCATCCATTCGGTCTAAACGCTCCAGTTCGGACGCCGCGTTTTGAAAACAAGGGAGCCCGCGTGCATGTCGAGAGCCAATTACGCTATATATAAGACTGGAGTCCTTATTGCGATACTGGTGGTGATGATGTAAGGTGTCTGCCGTGTTGAAGAGCCGTCGAATCGGCGCTGTAACTGCCGCTTCAAAAGCTTTGGTGGAGATTGTGAACGGTGGTTCGGGTAGCGCAAAAGAGTTGTTCTCGTCGCGGGAGACGGCAAGCGAGCCCTGCAGCCTGCTCCTCACCGTCGCCACCACCACGATCCGCCACGGCCTTGATACGAAGGCGACCGTTTGTTGTCGCTGGTCGTTTGAAGCCGAGCAAATTGGTCGCCGAGTCGTTGACACGTCCTCAAGCTGCCACGTCATGGGTGAAATCCAGAAACGTACGCCAGGTTCTAGATTTTCTCCCTGGATCACCGGGCGACGAATAGCATGCTTGTCCAAGCGCTGTGGACCTTGGCACTTGCTGGGGCGGTCTGCTACTACGTGCGCACGGTATGGCCGCGGCGCCAGATGCTCGCCAAGTTGCCGTCGCCACCTGCGTCCAGCTGGTTCCTAGGCCACGCGTACTCAGTGCTTTATGAATAAGACTACACGGGTGGCATGTTATTATAGGCGCGAAGTCATGGGCGATGTCTCGGGCACATACCCCAACCCCGCGCTCTCTTGGTATTCAACAAATGCACGTGCATGCTGGAGTTCGCGTCCATGCGTAGGCTCGAAGAGTACGGCTGTGTCTACTATTTTCGTCTTTTGCACTTGGGGCGCGTATGTGTTCCGTCTTCTGTGGACAATATCGTCTTCATTTGCATTGTAGGTGGCTCTGGCCGACCCCATCGGGCTCAAGCACGTGCTGGTGACGCACGCGAGTCGGTACCCGCGCGACGACACAACCCGGACGTTTCTCCGCGTACACCCATTCTCAAAAAGCAATATTGTCATTCTTTCTGTAGACGTACATGAACGGCGACAGCCTTGTGAGTGTCGAAGGCGCCGACCACGCGTCGATGCGCAAAGCACTCAACCCGCACTTTAACCTCGCGCACCTCAAGCTCTTTGTGCCCGTTTTTGTGGCCCACGCCAACGCGATGCTCGCGCACTTTGCGCGCGCGATCGACACCAACACGGCGCTCGACTTGCACCGAGGTGTAGCCGCCTCTCTCACATGAGCGCGCCGTCATCGCGGCCCTAGTGTGGTCGCTTCTGACGCTCGACATTATGGGCATCTGCATGTTTGGCTACGATTTTGGCGCACTCGCAGGCACCAACGCCGCGAACAACCAGGCGTATGTCGACGCGCAGTTCCCGCCGTCGATTGTCGCAATGGTGGGTACAGTGCTCGTGCCCGGGTGGTTCACCTGCCGCTGCCCGGGTACGCCCGCCGTCGCCACGCGATCGCCAAGCTTCAAGGCATTGTGATGCGTGTCATCGAAGCTAAAATGGCCCAAGCGATCGATGTTCATGCGAGCCACGACCGCCCGCCTCAGGACCTCCTCGATCTCATGCTCCTCTCGGACCGCAACATGACGTCGGCCGAGGCCCGGGTGCATGTGCAGGTTTTTATGCAGGCTGGCCACGAGGTTGTTGCTTTGTGCTTCTACCGCTTTGACACTTCAAGGTATCAAGTAGACAACGAGCCACGCGCTGTCGTGGGCGATTGCGATGCTCTTGCGCTACCCCGACGTCGCGGCCAAGGTACAAGCCGAATGCGATGCCACGAGCGCTCGCTTCGGCAACGAGCTTTCGCACGATGCCGTCGGCGACTTGGTCTACGTGACGGCCTTTCTCAAAGAGACAGCGCGCTGCTACCCGGCCATCACGATGCTCGCACCACGGTCCGTGACCGTCGACGACGTCATCCCGCTCGCTGACGGCTCGAGTGTTGCGATTCCCAAGGTATATTGTGTTTCAGACTTGTGTGGACATGGTATTGTCTGTTAGGGCACATCGATCTACGTGGATCTCGTGGCCATGCATCGCAACCCGACGTACTGGACGCGGCCCAACGACTTTTGCCCGGGTCCGCCTTCTTTCACGAACATCCGTTCGAGGCTTTAATGCTATGATGGTTAGAACGATTTATAGAAGGTAGCGCGCAGAGCAACGCGGATCGAGCGCTTCGGCACGGCGCGGGGCACACATTTCACTACCTTCCGTTCTCAATGGGTAGATACATGTTGAGTTTGAGTGCGATTTTTGAGATTGATACATCTTGCTACGTATGTAGGCGAAAAGAATTGCATCGGCCAGCGCTTTGCGATGCTTGAGATGCAAATTCTACTCGTCAAAACGCTCGCCGCGGTCGAGTTCAAGGCCACCAAGCGCACCAACTTGGACCCGAGTCGCGAGCTCGTATCCATCACGCCCACGTGCTTGGAAGTCACCGTGCACCGCCGCAGCACCACGACGGCTTGAAACTCGGTCGCCGTAGGCGCTATGGTTGTTTCAACATTCAAGTGAAACGATGAGCCGCATATCGATTTCACTCTACTAGTAGGGAATAATAACCATGTCTGACTCTCTTGATTTCATTGTGCTACTTGACGAGAACTATTGAATAAGATCTGCATCCCTTGGCTCAGGCGAATGACTCCCGTAAACACTGCCCGAAACGAGGCTGCTTTACGGTCGCGCGGGTGGTCGATCGCCACTCAACTTCAACATATCATCCGGATATTCATGATCCGCATCATATCATCCGGATACCCTACGCCTTTCCCAACAACGTTGACATCAACAGCCGCAGTCAGAGACGACGCGCGTGACTGAAATGTTGGAGTGGTCGCTGGTCACGACCGCCCTTCTCGGCCTTGGGCCGCTCGCGCTCTTGTACTACATCACGTCCAGCCCGTACTGGCGTGGGCTGCACAAGCTCCCCGGCCGCCATCGTCGTCGCTTCTGCTTGGCCTCGCGTACGCTCTCCATCATCGAAGATCATCACGCCGATGGATAATGTGGTGTATAGAGCAGACATCACGGGGCGCGACTGGGACAAGGGCCAATACCCGCATCCGAGCGTGAGCTAGTGCGCATGATCTCTTCTGGGGTTTCCCAGCTCATGCGTCTCTCATCGGCTAGCGCGCGGCAGTATGGCATGGTCTACTACAACCGCGTCGTACACATGCACCGCGTATCGGACTCAACTGGTCTTTGCACGGCTGACGACGGCGCGTAGGCGTCGATGCTGGACCCAATCGGGCTCAAGCACGTGCGCGTGACCCGCAGCGACAACTACCCTCGGGACCACCTCGCACGCACGCTCTTCCACGTACGTCCACCGCATTCGGTGCCAAAAACGACGATCGTGGATGCAGAAATGTTTCGCGGTGTCGGGCTCCTCTCGACGTTTGGCGCCGCTCACACGACGATGCGCAAGCAGCTCACGCCGCATTTTGGTCACATCCAGCGTTTTCTGCCCATCTTTCAGCGTCACGCTCGCCACTTTGTGGCGTCGCTACCGACGTCGACGCCAATCGATATGCTGGAAAGTAGGAGTATACCACATCCTGGACTCGACAAAATGATTCCAGCATGCCTCACGTCATCTTGGTTATCTAGAGTTGACGCAGCTCACACTGGACGTCATTGGCGTCTCGGCGTTTGGTTTTGCGTTTGGCGCTGTCGACGGTCGTCTTAGTCCCGAGCTCCAAGCGTTCAACGACGTCAAGATGCCTTCGTCGTTCGTTGTCAACCTCGGAATCGTCTTCTTTCCGTTCTGGGACTACCTTCCCTTTGCCTCGGTGCAGCGCCGGGTGGCAGCGACCGACACGATTCAAGATACGGTCTATCGTGTGATCGATGCCAAGCTGCAAGCACCCGCCGACCGAGACGTGACCGATCTGCTCGACCTCCTCCTGCTTTCGGGCACGTCGGCAGCCGACGCCCGTGTCCACGTGACGACCTTTCTGCAGGCCGGCCACGAGGTAGTAGGCGAAAGGTCATCGCTGCCCGTCAGGATACTTGTTGGCTAGACGACGTCGGGGACGCTGGCGTGGGTACTGGTGCAGATCGCGACGCATGCGGACGTGGCGACTCGGGTCTATGCAGAGTGCCGTGACGTGCTACATCGGCATCGAGACGACGACATGACAAGCGACGTGCTGGCCGAGCTACCGTACTTGACGGCGGTGATTCAGAAACCTTGCGCTTGTACCCCACAGGACCGTCGCTCGCCGATCGCATTGCGCTCGAGGACGATACCGTGCCGCTAATCGGTGGCAAGTCGGTCTTTATCCCCAAGGCACCATCCACGTCGTGTGGTGCTGCCACGTGGAAAGACGTCATATGTATGGTTAGGGCACGCAGCTCTCATTTGATATTTTGGCCATGCATCGCAACCCGATGTTTTGGACACATCCCGATTCGTTTCGTCCAGGTTCGAGTGCGATTGTGTGGAAAAAAATGTCATTGTCGATGTAGACCGGTTTCTGAACGGCCATCCCCTTCAATTGGCCGACAAGGCGCTGCGGGGCGGTATTAGCCACGCGTTCGTGTACCTTCCGTTTGGTGCAGGTATGTTGTATTTCTCGATACTACACGAAAAGGATAGACTTGATACGTTGATACTGGACTAGGCGTCAACCACTGCATTGGCCAGCGGTTTGCCATGCTGCAAATGCAAGTCCAACTACTCTACCTTCTGGGAACGTATCACGTGACATTGACGCCCAATGCCAATGTAAACCCCAAGCGGGATCTGGTGACGATGCACCCGACGCATCTCGAGGTGCTGCTGACCAAAGTGTGACCCTTTTATCAAAGACGGTGCTAGCTAATTGCACGTTATACGTGTACAATGTACAGTACACTTGTTTCTGGAGCTACGTGCGCGTCGTGGTATCGCATGGAACGAGCTTTCTTTGATGCCGTTGCCGCGCGCGGAGGGCGCTGGGGAAGAAAGCGCTTGCCCTTTGATTGCCATGGTCGGCTGACAGAAAAGGGTGTATTTGGACATGGGTGAATCGGTCCAACGGATTCCACGAGGTCACGGGACATCAATAGCGACGGTACACATACCGAGGTATACCGCGAGAACACACCATCAACCCCCTCGTAGGCAGTTGTCGCCCTTGCCGTCGAGCTCTCGGAAATGGCTTTCACCTGACATACATTAACCCTTTTTTGTCAATATGGGATGCTGGTGTCTTTTTACGTCATGAAAATTTCGAATCCGATTCCTGCGGCTTCGATATTTCGTGCTCAACGATGGCGCTGACATTGATGGGCAGCGTAGCCGCCGGTGCGCTCATCGCGCTCGGCCTGTTCGTCTACGTGCTCATGCAGCCGTACGTCCGCGGCCTCTACAAGCTCCGAGGCCCACCGTCGTCGTCGCTGCTGCTCGGCCTCGCGTACGTAGCGATGTGTCTTGTCGACTGTTAGCATTCTGCGTGCTTGTAGTGTCGACCTCGGTGGCATCGATTGGGACCGAGGCAACTACCCGCAGCCCATCGTCCGCTAGTACGCACGCCTTGCAACGACGCGCCTCTGATATCGGCAATGCTCTAGCGCTCGCGAGTACGGCATGGTCTACTACAATCGTCTGTTTCACATGCACCGGGTACGCTCCGATCGCTCGCACGTCTAGCGACGTCCAATGTAGATGGCCATGCTGGACCCTGTGGGGCTCAAGCACATTTTGGTGACCCGAAGTGACATCTATCCTCGGTGCCACATCACGCGCACGCTCTTTCAAGTATGTGCAATCGATATCTCTTGAACACGATTGAGATCTTTGTGATGCGACTAGAAACTGGCGCGGGGCGTCGGCTTGCTCAGCGCGGAAGGCGCTGTCCACGACCGCATGCGCAAGCAGCTGCACCCGCACTTTACGCCGCTACAGATCAAAAGCTTTCTGCCCATTTTCGAGCAGCACGCCAAGGCCTTTGTAAGCCATTTACAGCCGTCAACACCCATCGACCTCCTCGAGCGTACACCCTCTGCCACACGCACTGTATCATCTTGATACGACTAGGCTTGACGCAGCTGGCGCTGGATGTGATTGGTGTGACGGCCTTTGGCTTTGTATTTGATGCGATCAAGGGCAAGCGAAGCGACGAAATTCGCGCCTGCGAAGACTGCAAGATTCCCATTTCCATTTTGGCCAATGTGGGCGCCGCGTATTTTCCATATTGGGACCATATCCCGCTGCCTTGGATTGCGCGCCAGGCCCGAGCCAAGGACGTGCTGCAGCAGCTCGTGACGAGCGTTATTGACGCCAAGCTCGCGTCGCCCAAGACCCGCACGGCCCGCGACCTCTTGGACCTGATGCTGCTCTCGGAGATGTCGGCCGCGGATGCCCGAGTGCACGCCGCGACCTTTCTCCAAGCCGGGCACGAGGTAGCACCTATCAACTGGCGCGATGGTTGATACATTGATAGACGACGAGCAACACGTTGGCATGGGTCATTGTCACGCTGACTGCGCACCCGGAGATGGCCGAGCGCGTGCACCGCGAGTGTCAAGACGTCCTTGCGCTGCACCCAACCGGCTTAACCGCCACTGCGATATGCGACATTGTGTTTCTAACCGCTTGCATTCACGAGACGCTGCGGTTGTATCCGACAGCCCCGACCCTCTCGGACCGTATTGCAACCCAAGACGATGTGGTACCGCTCGTCGACGGTCACTCGTTTTTCGTGCCCAAGGTCGCTCCATATATTTGCAAAACAAGGATGTTAACACTGTGGACTGTAGGGCACCCAAGTCGGGATCGATGTGCTGGCCATCCATCGCAACCCGAGGTTTTGGACGCGCCCGGATGCCTTTTTACCAGGTACGACCGGGAACGAGAGGCTGAGTAGGCTGAAGCAGTGCGTAGACCGCTTTATGGAGGGACACGCGCTCCAGCGTGCCGACAAAGCCCTCCGCGGCGAGCTGAGTCAGTCGTTCGTTTACCTTCCGTTTAGCACTGGTAGGCTGTCATGACACCGGCGTGCGATGATAAAATAATGTGCCTAGGCGCTAAGAACTGCATTGGCCAGCGCTTTGCCTTATTGGAGATGCAAGTCGCTTTGGTCTACCTGCTCGGCACGTATCGCGTCCACTTGACGCCGCGCGCCAACGTCTTTCCGAAGCGCGACCTGACTACGATGCACCCCACGCTCTTGGAGGTGACATTGACGGCGTAGTAATACCTATCAATAATGTTGTCTACGCAATAATGTTGTCTCCGCAATGATTGTACTTGTCCAGGACGAGAGCACTACACGCGTTCAACGACCATCATCACCGCACTGCGTTTCGAATTTCAAAACGGTTGCGTGACACGGATTTGTATTTATTTGTCAAAATAATTGAAACTAGATACAAATCATCGTCACTGGACTGAACAGAAAGGCCGAAGATCGCAATCCGCACAATCAAATTGCTTTGGCAAAAACGACTGGAATCGACGATGTTGCTGACCGTGCTGGCGCTTCTACTAGTGCCACTATGTCTCTTGGTGTGGCGGGCGCGGCCGTACAAACGGTCACTCGCCAAGCTCCCGAGCCCGCCAGTGCTCCACACGCTCTTTGGTCACGCGTTCGTCAATCAACGCACCCGTGGTTCATCTCAGTCGTCCCCGTAGGAGCGGTGTCATGGGCATTGACTGGACGGCCGGCAATTACCCCGAGCCAGGCGTGAGCTGGTGCGCGGTCTCGTGCGCACCGGTATTCTATCGCACTTTTTTTGTAGGCTGCGACGCTACGGTCTTGCCTACTACCACCGCGCGATGCACATCCAGCGGGTTGCGCTCGGCGTGTGTTTGTATTCCTCAAACGTTCATGCGTAGATTACGCTTGCCGACCCGGTTGGGCTCAAGCACGTACTCGTGACGCACAGCAGCAAGTACCCGCGCGACCACATTTCCCGCACCATTTTTTCGGTACTCTTACTTGATACATTGATAGATTTATACAATCTTACCATGGCAGAAAATGTTTCGAGGCACCGGGCTCCTCTCGGCCCACGGCGCGGCCCACGCCGCGATGCGCAAGCAGCTCAACCCGCACTTTACGCACCTCCAGCTCAAGAGTTTTGTGCCGATTTTTGAACTGCACGCGACGCGTTTTCTCAAGGTGCTCTTAACACTGCCGGCGCAAACTCCGATCGACCTCCATGCGCGTACGCTCGCACGTCAATTGGATCTCGAATGAATGCGAGTGTAGATTTTACAAAGCTCACGCTCGATATCATCGGCGTCTCGGCCTTTGGCTATGACTTTGAGGCAGTTCTGGATAGCACAAGCGCCGACCTGCGCGCCTACGACGACGCGCGGCTGCCATCGTCGCTTCTACTCACCCTCGGGATGACGTGTATTCCCTTTTGGGAGTACCTTCCATTCGCCGACATTTCCAAGCGGCGACGCGCGACCGACACACTCCAGCGCATCGTCTTGCGCGTCATCGAGGCCAAAATGCTGGCACCCACTGCGGGCTCCAGCGACCTCCTCGACCTGCTCTTCGCCTCGGGCCCGCGCCTGACGCCGGCTGAGGCGTGCGTCCATGTCATGACCTTTCTTCAAGCCGGGCACGAGGTTCATCGCTGCATCCAAATCTGCACTATCGAGTACGAATTGTCATATAGACCACGAGCAACACGCTGTGCTGGGTGCTCGCGATGCTCGCAAAGCACCCGGCCGTCGCCGATCGTGTGCACGCCGAGTGCAAAGCCGTTCTAGAGCGTTTTCCCGCACCGTTGCCGTACGAAGCACTAAGCGAAGTACCGTACCTCACGGCGGTCCTCCAAGAAACCTTGCGCTGCTACCCCACCGTGCCGGCACTCGCCGCTCGCGATGCGCTCGACGACGACACCATTCCGCTGCACGATGGATCGACGCTCTCTGTGCCTGCGGTATGTGGTTTTTCTTTTGCGATACATCGACTTTTTGTTCGTATTGGGGTTAGGGTACGGCGATTTGGATCGATATTGTCGCCATTCACCGCAACCCTGCCTTCTGGACGCATCCCGACGCGTTCCTTCCCGGTGCGGTGTTGATGGATAAAGTGGTCGACTAACTAACGCCGGTGGCTAGAACGCTTTCTCGATGGTGACGCGCTGTATGCTGCCGACAAGGCACTGCGCGATGGCATGAGCAGCACCTTTTTCTATCTCCCGTTCGGCGCAGGTACTACCAAAGAGGCGTGGCGGGATCGTCCGATGACGAGTATTCCTAGGCGACAAGAATTGCATTGGCCAGCGGTTTGCCATGATGGAGATGCAAGTGATCTTGCTGCACCTTCTTGCGTCGCACAAGTTTCCACTGACAAAGCGCGCTTGCATGCACCCAAAGCGAGACATTGCCACCATGACACCCGTGTGCTTGGAGACCACGTTCGAGCCTCACCAAGCCGTTGCCGCGTCCTCGTAGCCGACAGCGATTCGCTTCCTAACCGACACCTCGAACGTCATGTATCAATGTATCAATTTGCGGGTTATCGAGCTTTGGCTACTTGGATGGCGGCGCCGACGTGCTACAGTAAGGTTACATATAAGTTGTGAGCGCCACGACGTTGTTCGTACCGAAAGACCGAGCCAGAGTTGAGAGCAGAATTGATCCGGTTGAGCTACATACATGCCTTGGCTGCAGCCAACAAATCAAGGTAGTGTACCAGATTGGCTTGAGTTTGGGCGCTTGCTGGCGGCGCCGTTTGAAGCGACATGCGACGGGTCAAGCTGTTGGACTTGGAGCCTAGCCGCACCATGACATCTACCAAACACACAAGCGTGTTCGTACTGCTGACGTGGTACGGGGCCTCCGCATGAGCGCTCACACCGTCTTCTTCCTCTTCGTCGTGGCTCTCGCCGTCGTCTTCGTCCGAGCTGTAGTCGTCGCTCGTTTTGATGGCTTCAATGGCCTAATTCCAGAATTTTACTCTGTCAGAACCTTGCTTATGATTTTGCGAGATACCGCGAGAATGCGGTCGCGGTGGGCCTTGACTTTGATGCCGACTTCAGAGATCAGTGCGGCTTCGGTAAGGTCCAAAAGGGCTTGTCCGTCGATTTGCAGCGCATCGAATCGGTCCTACGCACCAATATTGTCTATGAATTCGCAGACATCTTGCTTCATACCACGACATCGGGGACTCCGACATCTTCCTTGAGCCACAAACAGACATTTTCAACGTTCCATTCGGCCACCACTGGTGGTCGACCATGAGACGCAGCGACATAACTCGGATCGTAAAGTACCTTGTGCCAACGAGACGTCCTCGTCGTCCTCTTCATCCTCTCCATCCTCTTCCACTTCATCTTCTTCCTCATCTTCCTCATCTTCGTCGTCGTGTCTCTCTGCTGTCTTTGCCGCTGGTTGCGATGCGCCTTGCGCCGTGAGCTGCGCCAACGCGAACGACCGTCGACTGAGTCGATCGCTGCCGTCCTCGTCGGGCGTGCCGTGCAGCTGCATCGTCGACATGCGTCGTTGCAGCTCCGCATTCGGATCGGGCTGCATCAGCTGTTGCAGATTGCTCTCGGATTTGCGCTTGGGAGACGTCTGCAGACAACATTATTGAGCGATTCGACTCGTCGGAAAAAGAGAGTACGGCGAGGGTGGGGGTGGCGTCGACGGCGGGGTGGTACCACCGTCGCAGCAGTCGTTAAGGACGGCTTGCACGACGTTGAATGCACGACAATGACGTCGGCGGGAAAAAGCTCGCCGCACCGAATGCACTTGATGGGACGTTTGGGGCACTTGGGCATATGCGTCGCAAAGGCCGTGCTGGGAAACTACGCAGACTCGCATGGTGCAATATGACGGACGACGCGAATGGAGGTGTACGCTTTGTTGGCAGTGGGCGCACTGTCGCGCGCTCTGCTTGCAGCTCGTCTCGTGCCGCGCAAGGTCGCGTGCGATGATGACCATGTTGCAATACTGACATCGCTTGGGTTTCCAGTCGCAGCTATGCGATTTGGCTGGCGGACACACACTTGGAGCATGCGACGCACCTTTGTTCGTGCTCGTCAAGCTCCTTGGACGGGAACGACTCGTCGCAGTACTTGCATTCTTGCTACATGGCGGTTCTTATAGGCCGTTTTAGCTTGCCACGTGTCTACCTTATCGACGGTCGACATCGGCGTCTCGGCCACGATCGGCTTGGGCACCTCGGGCTTCGCCACGGATCGTTTCGGGCACTTGGTCAAGACGTGCTTTTCCAAGCCTCGTTGAAGAAACTTGCCACCGCATTGGTTGGGACACTGCACGAGCCGGCAGTCGCAGACGTTGATGTGTTCTTGCAGCTCCGACATCTAGCGATGGGAGTATCAACTTGGTATCCATTCTTCGAAAGAATAGATACTTTTTGACGGCGGAGGCAGTGCGGACATTGCTTCATCACTTGATCGCACGTGAGTTCGTGCTCGGCCATGTCCGAGGCCTTCACGTCGTTGAGGCAGTGCTTGCACTTGGTCAAGGCGCAGTCGCCGTCGTCCTTGGCCCGGCCAACCTTTACATCCTCTCTCAGATGACGCTGATAAAGGACATGGTGTTGGAGACCTCCAAGCGCACGGGGCACTGTGTTTGTTCGTGGCTGCTCAGCGCCGATGCGGCCATCTCGAGGTTGCACAGCTTGCACTTGACGTTGCTCGTGACCTGGGTGTTCTCCGTTGTCGGTGTCGGTGCGGCTTTGGGCGGTGGTGACGTTGGCGGTGGCATCGAACCGAGCGAGTGCCGACGTTCACGCTCGAGCTTGAGCCGCTGCTCGACTCTGGCCTTGGCGAGCTCCGCCTCCGCCAAGGCGCCTTGCATTGCAGGGACGCCGTTGTCGGTTGCCTCCTACACCAGTAAGCAGTCATGATCAATTGACAGATGTAGTACCACACATGTCGACTGCGGGCCCGACAGTTTGGGCATTGGTGTTGATGGCTTGGGCGGCAACACTGGCGGTGGCTCGACGTTAGACGGACCTCGTGGCGGGGCTGTGGACGTTGCCGGTGGCATTGGAGCGCTCGGCTCGGGAGCTTTCGGTACGGACGAGCTCGCGGTGGCAGAGATACCCTTGGTAGTCACATGTGGGGCAGACGTCCCTGGTTGCGATGGCAGAGTTGCCTCGGGTGTCGGTGTAGTCTCCTTTGGTATCGATGGCCCTGGAGGCGGTGCGGACTTTGCAGGAACGGGTGGTGCCGGCGCCGTGCTGTGTGCCTGTGTTGTTGTGGTCGTCGGCATCGGTGTTGACATTGCCGCTGGTGTCGGTCTGGCCGCAGGCGTGGACACGGGTGCCGCAGATGGCACGGGTGCCGACACCGTAGCTAGTGTTGGTGTAAACACTGCAGCTGGTAGTGAGGCGGCTGGTGGCGGTGCGGACGCTGAGGCTGGCACTGACGGAACTGGAGTAGAAGTCGTCAAGCGAATGGGCGTGGCAGGTATCGTCGTTGGTGGAAGCTCTTGAGGCGGCAACGTCTCGGGCCTCGTTTCCGATCCAGCAACCGACGTACTAACTGGCGTCGGGGCGTTGTAGGGAGCCGGCTGTCCCACGGGTACAGAGACCGCTAATACAGGTGCGACTGGTGCTACGAGTGTCTCACTGACTTGTACCGTCCCCGCCGGCGATTTGATCGCCTCTGGTTGCTCGCGCATTGGCGCAGAGACAGGCGTTAGCGCGATCGGTGTGGACGGCAGTCCACTCGGCGTCTCTGTCGCAGGTTTGCCTGACGTCGGAGGAAAGGCACCTTGCATGAGACTCGCTAGCATCATCGGATGGTACGCCATGGCATGCATGCTCTGCGTTACGTCTGGGGGCAGACCATACATGGGCGGGTACGACGGCCACATGGGGTACGCTGGCGGTGGCGGATACGCCGGCGGCGGCTTGGTGTCTGCCGCTTTGAGCTTGGCGACATCGGATTGCAGCTCGAGAATGGAAGCCTTTGCACTCTCGACCGTGCTTTTCGTGAGCGCGTCTGCTTGCTGCAGACGGCTCTCGGTGGTTTTCATGCAAGTGTCGAGTGCGTGGAGTTGCATGGGCAAAGCGTCCATCTTGGTCGATAGGCTCTTGAGCGCCTCGGCGTGAGCTGCTGTCGTTGCCTCGTGGGCTTGCCGCCACTGTGACTGTGCGATCGTCACTTGCCCAGAGACGTCCGAAAGCTTGGCGGATAACGTGCTCTGGAGGGCGTCCTGGGACGCTTGCAGCGCATTTTTAAGCTTGATCGTAGCGTCCGCAGCGTCGTTGTGCTGCGTCTGAAGCGACCGCTGCGCCGCGTCGAGTTGTGTCTGCGTCCATAGCTTGGCTTGTGCGAGTTCGTTGGCCACATCATCGAGCGCTCGTTTGCGATCCCGCTTCTCGGCTTCGAGCTGCGCCATCCACTCGGTTTGCTTGGTGACCAGCGCCGTCTCGAGCTGCGTCTGGACTTGACCGACAGTCTGATCGAGCCTGGCGAGCTGCTGGCGCACCTAGAACCCGTTTGATGATATTCTCGCAGCACCAGATGCGGTGAACATACTTGACGGTCAATACTGTCGATGGCTTGCTTGGTCTGCGACTCGACCGCGACCACAGCGTCTTGGCTACGGCGCACGCGTGCCTCGGCGTCTTGGCTCCATGATGACTGCAGCTGTCTCGTCTGGTCGTGCACGAGGGTCTGGACTTGCGTCTAGTAGACAAAACGAGTACTACAATGCAGCTCACAACCAGATTCGGAGGCGCACCATCCATTTGGTCTCGCGCTGGGCCAGCTCCAGCTGCAGGGTTTCACTCGACGCCGTTGCTGCTTTGCGCGCTTGCGCATCGGCAATCGCTGCAATCGGCGCCGTCCACGATTCTGAAAACGGGACGTCGAGGATCTGGATTCGATCTGGTGCTGGCAACGATGCAGGTATCGCTTGCTGGTGCTTCTCCAGCCGCTGCACATGGGCCTCCGTCTCATTTTTGAGATCGTCGATGCGCGTATCAACGTCCTTGACGCGCTTGACCAGACTGTCGACGAGGTACGATGTCGACGTTGCCGTCCGCGTCACATCGCCGATGAGCGAGCCTATTTGATGCGTGAAGAACTCGTAGGATCGTATAGGTCGCTCGTACCTTGGTGCTGCAGACTCGCATTGAGCTGGGCTTTGATCGGTTCAACGCACGCGTTAAAGTGCACGAGGAGCTCAGGCCGCGACAGCTTTTCCTGCATCGCCACCTACAACATAGTGTAAATCATGATCAATTTCGGGAAAAACTCGAAAAACCTGAATCGAGTTGGCTTGTTCGCGGAGGGCGGCGACAATCTGGCGTAGCTCGAGCAGCTGGTTGTCGGCCTGCATGCGCCACGACTCGTCCTTCCCGCACATGCTCTGCACGTGGTACATGATGTCCTTTTGCGTGGTGCAGTCTTGTCGGAGTTTCTGGTGACTTTGGTCGATCGTGCGAAGCTCGCGGTCGACGCTGCTGGCTTCCATGCGCAGCCGGTCGATCTCGTCCGAGTTGCTCTTGGTCAGCGCCATAATTGCGCTCAGCTGGCGCTCGGCAATCGCAGCGCGTGCGTCGACTTCGAGCTTGATGCTGAACCGGATTTGCTCCATCATGTGCGTCAATTGGTAGCTCTACGCACGCGCCGTTGAGGCGGCTCCACTTGGTTGAGAACGATGATCGAGTTGTACCGCGTGGTGCGGAAAGGGCATTTCAGTATACTGGTTGCCGCCATCGGTGGGCGGCGGGTGCTTGGGCGCCTCGTCGACCTTGCGCATTGGCGGTGGCGTTGCGGGCCGCCACTCGCGCGTGCCAAACTCCTGCGGCAGCCGGTGGCCCGGCGGCGGCGCATACGACGCCCGTGGCGGCTCGTGGTCGCGGAACTGCGCGCGGAGATTCTCGTCCGTGCATTTGATGATCGCTGCGAGGTTGGCCTCCCAGTCCATGCGTTCAAAAATGCAGTTTCACTCGGTTTTGGTCGACCTGCAGAAAGGATACAAGATTTTGGACGACGACAGGCGTGCAATGCCAGAATTTGGATGGTATCCCTAGCCTGCTACAATCCAATGCAGCTTCAATACACTGTACTACCAATATTGCATGAAGCGACGACTTGATGGACGTGGTGTGGAGGCGCATCCAGTGTAGCGGGCAGATGTCCCTACTTGAAGCCGGGTGCTGCCACGTCATGCATCCTCCCACTAGCAGTGTCCTGTCTCTCTCGTACGCAGGGCACGCTCACACATAGATCGCGAGCGAGCAGTTGAGGCTCGCTTGCGTTTCTAATATACCTCTCTGCACGCTATGAACGGGGCATCACGAGGTTGGAGGCGACCTCGCGCAGTTCTCTGACCGGCCCTCGCCTTTGTAAATGGCTGCGGAAGACCAGCATCGACCACACTCGGCTGTTCGGTCATCGATGCAACGAATCATCGGAGTACATGTAGAAAATACAGAGCTACATGGCCGAGATGGAGCCGACGACGTCTGTCTCGAGGGGCATGAAAAGCTCGCACTTCTTCGCATCGGTTGCGATCGCTGCAAGCGTTTCCATGTAGCGCACCGCAATCATGTACTGCGTCGTATCGATCGCCATGTCCTTGAGCGAGTCCTTGACGACGGACAGGGCTTCGGCCTCCGCACGGGCAATCAAGAGGCGCGCCTCGGCGGCCGCTTTGGCGCGGATGATGACGCACTGCTGCTCGCCCGTTGCGATGGCGACCTTGGCCTGCGAGTCGCCTTCGGCCTCGGTCTTGACCTTCTCGCGGTAGCCCTCGGCCGTGACGATGGCGGCCCGGCGCACGCGCTCGGCCGAGAGCTGCTTGTGCATGGCCTCTTGCACCGAGCTTGTCGGCGTAATCTCGAGGAGCTCGACTAGTATCGCATCATACACATCATCGAGACAGTGCAAGATGGAAGAGAGGACGTACCGCGATGGATGCGGAGCCCCAGTTGAAGCAAATGTGGCTGATCTTTTGAAGGATCCCGCGGTTGATCTCTTCGCGGGACGCGAGCGTGTCGTCGAGGCCCATGTCGCCGATGATCGAGCGCAGCGTGGTTTGCACGAGCTTCTTGATGGCCTGCGAGAGGTCGTACACTTCGTAGCAGACCTTCATCGGGTCGCAGAACTCGTAAATGACCATCGGCCGCACGGCAATCTCCACGTTGTCGCGTGTAATGATGGTCTGGAGCTTGAAATCCATGATGGTTTGACGCGCGTCGACGCGGTAAAAGCTCTTGTCGATGAGCGCATCCGGCTCGTGGGGCATTTGAATCTACATTGGCCATCCGGTCACGCCCGCGTCGCTGCCATTGCAGGTACCTTGAGGCGGCGCCATGTGATCGTCTTGACCTTGTCCATGTAGGGCACGAGAAAGTGCAGGCCAGGGCCCCACTACGAGAGCGACGACGTTGGCGGACACGGCGTGTGACAGGGTACTACCTTGGTGTGGAAGCGGCCCCAGCGCTCGACAATGACGACCTCCTTGTGGCGGACGACGATGGCGCTGGCGAGGAAGGTGCGGAGGATGCTTAGCAGCGGCAGGCCGATCGTGATGCCCAGGAAGATGGCGAGGATGCCATCGTTGTCGACGGCCATGCTGCGCGTCGGCTTGGCAATCGAATTGAAAATGCAAACCCGTTAGAAAACCCACTCAGTCACACGACCGTGTGCCCCGGGGTACGTTGCCCGCAACTGTGTCTTATTTCCGACGCGGCTTTCTAACCGACATACAAAATACAAGTGGATTGCATTGCATGGGCAAAGTGGATATATTAATATACAGATATTTTATCCATAATTTAATGCTGCATTGTGATACCTTGCACATGGTATGGATGGAATGTCACGGACAAAAAAGCAGCCCGTGGACATGATGTTTTATTTCATTCAATTCGTGTCGTCAGAGACAAGCACGAGTGTGCGTTTTCTTTTTCACATGGGGGAAACCCACGTGAACAATGTGTGTTTTTCACATCGCGACTCAACGCGTACTCTGGATGCTGGCGTTTACAAGGCGACGTTGGCACCCA
Source organism: Saprolegnia parasitica CBS 223.65 (assembly GCF_000151545.1). Taxonomy (NCBI): domain Eukaryota; phylum Oomycota; class Saprolegniomycetes; order Saprolegniales; family Saprolegniaceae; genus Saprolegnia; species Saprolegnia parasitica. Next base: position 295,687 of record NW_012156402.1, on the reverse strand, counting down.
AGTCGCGGACGCTGCTCTCGATGGACGACCGCAGCGACGGGATTGTATCAAAGTATTTTATTACCAGTGTGCGAGACTGGCGTCGGAATAATAATATGCACCCGAAGAACACGGTGCAGATCTTCGTTTTTGTCAAGGAAATGCGCACTTTATCGGGTTCCCATACAAAAAGTGAGAGTTCTATTAAGCACGAGGCAGCGCCCCTGCATCGACCCGGTCAAGTGCGCTTGGATCCCACGCCAGCACGGAAGTCATCTCCCAATCTCGCCGGTCCCAGCCATGTCGAGCCGCTTCTCGCTGACGCGCCAGGTCGACCGCAACTCGGGGCGCCGGGACAGCACGGTTGACCACAGCGCCGTGGAGCTCAACCGGCGCCTGAGCGTCGAGCAGCCCGCGGTCACGAGCGTGCCCCACTTCTTTGTCGGCCCAGCGACGCCGTCGCTCGACAAGGACGCGCCCGTCCGCGCGCTCCACGGCGAGCGCAAGATTGTCAAGAGCAAAGTCGCCGCCTGGCTGGACTCGGAGCCGCAAGACGAGGCCGCGAACGCGGTTGGCATGACCCGCTTCCAAGCGGCCGGCCGCTACTTTGGCATGAAGGTCGCGAGCATTGCCGGTGCGATGCTCAAAGATCCCGACACGCAAGTCAACCCCGACTCGTTCTGCGACGGCTGCGGCATGGACCCGATCGTCGGCCACATGTACACGTGCTCGCAGTGCGACAACTACAACCTCTGCACGAGCTGCTATCGGTCGGGCATCCACGGGTACGAGAACAGCGCGCTGCTCAAAGCCGTCCGCGAAGACTACGCGGTCATGGCCGTCGTCGAGCAGTGCAAGCAGCTCGTGCCCGATGAGGTGTTTACGCTGCTTATGAAGCAAGTCTGCCGCGGCCAAGTCGACCGGTTTAAATTCCTCGTACGTCCATTGGAATATCTCCACCTCGCATGAACTCGGAGTTCTAGGCCAACTGGATCTGCGGCGTCGTCCTCGGCAACAGCATCAGCACGCTCTCGGTCCGCGGAATTGAGATCCCGCATCTGGGCAAGGAGACGCGCGCACGCCTCGTCGAGCTCCTCACGCCGCCGCTCTCGGAGCGCGAAGACATTGAAGTGTCGATGGAGTGGTTCACGCAGGTACACATGTCGAATGCACCAAGAAGAAGCGTCCTCAAATGACATAGCCGGACGAAGGAGCGATCTCAGAGACGCTGCGCATTTGGGTGTGTACGGACAAGGAGACCAAGTCGCCGTTCGCGCCGCGCACCAACAGCCCCATCATTTACAGCCCGGGTGCTGGCCCCATCCTGCCACCATCGCCGTCGGCGTCCGACCTTCTCTCGCCGCCGTCGTCCATCGGCGGGCTCCCGACGAACGCACCACCGTCGCCACCAGGGCTCGACTTGCCGCCCGTCGTTAGCATCTCGCAGCCCAACAGTCCAGCGACGAAATCGCCGCCCATGAAGCCGAAGCTCTCGAGCCCGATTCCGCGGGCCGAGCTGCGCCACGACGAGAGCCTCGATGGTCCGTGCACACCTCGCTTTGCGGCCGACGACGACGAGCTCGCGGTGGCGACCATCACAGCCAGCACCAAACAGCTGCATGTCGCCCACCATAGTTACTAGTTACCTTCTCGCAAGTATGTACCTGATCAATCAACACCACATTCTGCTACGTCGATTGCCTCGGACGTCCGTTGTGTGTTTGTACACTTTGCACTCTACGGGGTCGCATCCCGTGCCGTTCAGAACACCAAGGACAGGCGTACATTATTTATATGGCCTTTTTGTGAATACCATTGTGATGCAACGGACGGCCTGGCTATAAAAAGGCACGCGGTTTCCAGACGCCTCGGCTCATTCGAGTAACGTTGGCAGCGCCGATGCAGCACGTGCGACGCCAGCTCAAGCGCCTCGTCGGCGTCGCCGTCGCGACGCGCAACAAGCTCATCAAGCAGCGCAAACGAGGCGAGTCCTTGCGCAAGTGGGTGGGCCGCAACCTCGACAACTCGCGCCTCGCCGCGATCCTCGACCTCTACCAAGTACTCCTCGGGTACCAGTCCACGAATGTCTTCAACGCCAAACGTCACGACGCTTGTAGTGTGATTGTGACGGGCATGTACAGCCTCCGCAACTGGGATATGTGGGACACGTCGCTCGACTCGATGACCACGCGGTATATCCAAGCCTTCTTCGGCACCGTCTTCCTCTCCGACTACCTGCTCCGGTACGGTCCCGCAGATCCATACATATATATATCTATATCGTCGATATGGAGTTGACATGGCGTATCAGGCTGTACGCGGCCGACAACCGCAAGGCGCACATCCTCGCACCGCTCGCCATTATGGATTTTTTGGCGATTTTACCGCAATTTATCGAGCTGCTCGTGCCCGACAGCTTTAGCCGGAAACACTTTCTGTGGGTGACCGGCATCAAGACGCTGCGGCCGTTCCGGTGCCTCTGCTGCTTTCGGCTCCTCGCGTTCGCCAACACGGCGCGGCAGCGAGAGACCTTTGTACTCTTCAGCGCCGTCATTTGCATCATCATTTGCTTTGGCTCGACGCAACAGGTGCTCGCCTTTCTTGTGTCGAGTGTGCTCAATAGAGTGGTAGGCCATTGAGGCGTGTCCGTGCATGCAGAACGCGACCATAGACCCGACCAACTGCTCGATCTGGGAGAAGGACGATCTCGACGGCGCGTGCACCGACCTCCCGATTTACAACGCCATGTATTTCGTTGTGATTACGATAGCCACGCTTGGGTAGGCTACGCATGTGGATAACATTGTCTATAGGGTGTTTTTGTATAGGTACGGCGACATTGCACCGAGGACGCAAATGGGCCGTCTCGCGGTGATTGTCCTCATCATTGCGTCCAGTGTGCTCTTGCCGCTTCAAATCTCAACACTCAGCGACGTTTTAAACCGAGAAACCGAGTACGACAAGGCGTTTACTGAGCGGAAAGAGAAGACACCGCACGTGCTCATTTGCGGCGAAGTCGGATCGGGCGCACTCGACTTTTTCTTGCGGCAATTTCTGCACCCGAACAAGATGAACTGGAAGGACAAGGTCGTCATTTTATGTCCGTCGCTGCCATCCCACAACCTCAAGCGCATTTTACTGAACGGCGCGTACGAGCAGCGGGTCGTGTACCTCCAAGGCTCGGCCATGTCGGACGCCGACCTCCAGCGCGCCAGTGCATCGACCGCGCGGCTCTGTTTTGTCTTGGCCAACAAACTGTCGCCGGACGCCGACCAGAGCGACACGGCGTCCAACTTTATCACAATCTCGCTCCGGCACTTCAACAAACACGGTGGGACCCTACCCCTATATCTCTACTTCTGACAAGAAGGGGTACAATAGTCCCTATTTTCGTCCAAGTGCTCAAGTCGGACAACATTGGGCACTTGCATCTCTCGGGCGCCACCAATGTGCTGTGTGTGGACCAGTTGAAGATGGCAATTCTCGCGAAATCGTGCTTGATGCCGGGCACGGCGGCGTTTCTCTGCAGTGTCCTTTTACCTTTCGCCCGACCATGGGTCTCCGGTACGAGGTTACACCTCCTGCAATATCCTGTTTACAAGTCTTTGTATGCAGGGACGCGACGTGGGCGTCCGTGTTTCTCCAAGGGTGCAGCCACGACTTGTACGAAGTGGCGATTCCCGCCTACTTGGACCGGCTCGTGACGTTTACGACCTTGGCCCACATTTTGTTTCAAGAGCACCACGTGGTGCCGATCGCGCTCAGTGATGACCATGCGTGCGTCCTTTTCCCGCCAAGCGCGAAATCGGCAGCGACATGACCTTACACGTGCTCGCGTCAACGCCGGACGTCGGCAACCTCGTCGCCACCCTCTCCGTTTCGACGCTGCATCGGTACGACACCGAATTGTGATTTGAGGATAAAACCTCAAAATTGTCTAGGTACCGCCACGTACTCGACAATTTCGACCGAATCGCCGCGGCGTGGAGCTTGACGACGTTTTCAACAAAGATGAAGACGGCGGCAAAGGAGTCGCGCGACTCGATCCTCATGGCACACCAGTCGATTCGCACGTCAGCATCGAACGTCCTGGCGCGCTACTCGGTCATCTCGATGCGGTCCCAGCGACGCTCGTATCGGAGTGCCATCATTCCGTCGTGCGACCACGACTCGTCGCTCGCGCCCCCCGAGCCATCCGACGCCCGCCGCAGCTCGATCCAGGACGCCAACACCGAGACCGGCCACGTCAACGGAGGCTCTGGCCCGCTCTTCCACGCCAGCAGCAAATCGCGTCTAAGTGGCGTCGAGACACCGGTGACGTCGTACTCGCCACCGCTGTCGTACGTCGCCTTTATCAGCGTGACGATTCCACCCAATCTGTCCGACCACATTGTGCTCTGCGGTCAACCCAACCACTTGCGCGACTTTATCGCGCCGCTGCGCCAGCTCCGACGCCGGGGCACGATCGGCGCCCCGACGCGTGACGCGGTCCCGATCGTCATCATTAGCAACCGCATCTTGTCCAAGAAGCAGTACGCAGGCATCCAGTCGTTTGAGAACGTCTACTACCTCCGCGGCTCGCCGCTCTCGCTGCCCGTGCTGAGTACGGCTCGCGTCGCGCACAGCAAGCGCATTGTGATCTTGCGCAACTGCTCCGAGCTCGGCAACGGCGAGAACGACGTGGACCCGAACGACGTGATGGACCAAAACATGCTCGACACGGACGCGATCACATTGCATCGGTTCCTCACCGACGTGTGCGCGGCGCAACACTCGGACGACTTGCCGCGACCCACGATCATGATTGAGCTTGTACGAGCGTGTCGTTCGATGGAAAGAATATGTCTCATACGCACATTGGGCAATGTAGAGCCGCCCCAATAGCCTTCGGTTTCTAAAAGACCCGACGCTCAACTACCACGACGACGACGACGCGATGAAACTGCTCACCAAACAAGCGATCGCGCGCGTCGACGACCCGCTCGATCACATTTGCAACCCGTTGTATGCATCGGGTACGATCGGACTTCTCAAAGTATTGATCCGAGTGTCCTATTTTCCTAGGCAAAGTGTTTGTTTCGAACGCGCTCGATGCGGTGTTGGGCACGTGCAACAAGTACGGCAGTCTTTTAGAGCTCCTGCAGCTGCTCGTGCTGGGCGAAACGAGCGCGGGCGCGGTCCAGGGCCTTGATCAAATCGACGTGCCGGCGTTGCAGCTCGGGCGGCCGTACGGCGCGTGCTACGAAGACCTGCTCTTGCACCAGGTACACCTTTTACACATCAAGATGTCTCCTGATGCTCTCGAATTAGGGCATTTTATGTCTGGGGATCTACCGCGCGCGGCCCGAAGCCGACACGAGCTACGTGGTCGTGAACCCGAGTCCAGGGCTTGTCCTTGATCGCGCCGACAAGCTATTCGTGTTGCGGTAGCGTGCGTTTCGGCGCGGCTAAATTTGGCGCCAAAAATCTGAGCCAAAAAACCAACGGACTTTGCCTTTCGATGCGGCTCAAGCGGGTGCGGGCCCACGCCCGGCGCCTCCACGCGCTCTTGATCAAGCCTCGGAAGCGCGACGAGAGCTTCCGGCGCTGGGTCGGGCGCAACCTCGACAAGTCGATCCTCGGCGCGATCATCGATCTCTTCCAAGCCTTTCTCGGGTACATGACTCTTCGCTTGTGTTTGGCGTTGACACATGCTAGGCTCATCGTCACGGGCCTCTATGGCCATAAAAACTGGGCTGGCTGGGACAACACACCCGACGCGGCGGGACTGCGCTATGTCCACGCGCTCATCGGGTCGGTCTTCCTCTTTGACTATTGCCTTCGGTACGGTTGGATTATTCCATGCAAAGACAACACTAAGAACTGGTTCGCAGATGCTTTGCGGCCGACAACCGTCAGTCGCATGTGCTGGCGCCGCTGGCCATCATGGATTTTCTCGCGGTTTTTCCGCAATTTACCGAAGTCGTCTTCTCCGACGCCACCCACGAAACCCATGCGCTTTGGTTTGGCGCCGTCCGGACGCTGCGACCGTTCCGAAGTCTCTGCTTCTTCCGGCTCGTGCCCTTTACGTCAACGGCCAAGCAGCGCGAGTCCGTCACGCTGGTGATCACTGTGACGTGCATCATCATTTGCTTTGGTGGTATGCAACAGGTATCTACTACCGTCTAGGAGGTTCTGTGGCTCATACCTTATCTAGGCAATCGAGGCGTGTCCGTGTACCACGCGCGGCGCCAACGTCACGCAGGCCATGCGTGCCGTGCAGGCCACCGACTGCCAGAACCTAACGTTCTACAACGCCATCTACTTTGTCGTGATTACAACCGCGACTCTAGGGTACATGCTCTACAATGGTCAATAGTGTCGATATGATTTTTGGATAGGTCGGGCGACATTGCACCCAAGTCGCAAATGGGCCGACTTGCCGTGATCATTCTCATCATTGCGTCCAGCCTTCTCTTGCCGCTTCAAATCTCGACACTCAGCGACGTTCTGAACCGAGAAACCGAGTACGACAAGGCATTTACGCACCGAAAGGAGAAGCACCCACACGTGCTCATTTGCGGCGACGTCAACTCGGGCGCACTCGACTTCTTTTTGCGGCAATTTCTGCACCCGACCAACATGAACTGGAAGGACAAGGTTGTGATTCTATCGCCAACACTGCCATCCAGCAACCTCAAGCGCATTTTACTGAACGGCGCGTACGAGCAGCGCGTCAAGTACCTCCAGGGCTCGGCCATGTCGGACGCCGACCTCCAGCGCGCCAGTGCGTCGACTGCGCGGCTCTGTTTTGTCTTGGCCAACAAACTGTCGCCGGACGCCGACCAGAGCGACACGGCGTCCAACTTTATCACAATCTCGCTCCGGCACTTCAACAAACACGGTGGGACCCTACCCCTATATCTCTACTTCTGACAAGAAGGGGTACAATAGTCCCTATTTTCGTCCAAGTGCTCAAGTCGGACAACATAAAGCACGTGTCGCTTTCGGGCGCCAACAACATCTCGTGCGTCGATATGCTCAAGCTCGGTATTCTTGCGAAATCGTGCTTGATGCCGGGCACGGCGGCCTTGATCTGCAGCATTCTCTTCACGCTGCGGCCCTTGATTGACCAGCGGTATGTCCATTTTACGTAGGGTTAGGGCGAGGGCGATGTGTGAACTAGGGACGGGTCGTGGCCGGCCGAGTTTCTCTCGGGCTGCAGCCAGCACTTGCACGAAGTGCATTTGCCCGTGTACCTGGACCGGCTCGTCCCGTTCGAATTTTTTGCCCACGTTTTGTACCATGAATATCACATGGTGCCGATTGGCGGCTGCGGCGGCGACGGCTCGTACTTTCTCTTTACGCCGTCGCGCATCCTCGGCGCCGACATGGTGCTCTACGTCCTCTCGTCCGACCTTGACGCGGCCCTGACCGTCGCCGGGCTCGCATTGCCGACACTGCAAAAGTCGTCTTCGTCTTCGCTACCGTCTTCGCTCACCATCGCATTGTAGGTACAAGGCGCGGGTGACCAACTTTGACAAGATCATCCAAGCGTGGAATCGCACGACGTTTTCCACCAAATTGAAGACAGCAGCACGCGCGTCGCGGGCGTCGTTCAGCTCGTCGGTCAAAGCGTCCATAACGCGCGTCGGATCGCTCTCCAACATCCTTCGCCCCGGCTCGACGAGCGCCAAGCCCGAGTCCACTTCCAAGTCGCGAGCAGGATCGCGTATTAGCCCCGTCATGCCCTATTCGTTTGTCGACGACGAGACTCTAACCGCGCGCACGAGCGAGGTGCCGTCGACACCGTCGACACCCGCGAACGACGACGCACCGCCATCGTCGCACGAGTCGGGCGCGTGTTTTTTTTTACCCACGGCCCTTGCACGCCACGTGGTGCTCTGCGGCATGCCGCATTCCCTCCACGACTTTATCGCGCCGCTGCGGCAAGAGCGGGCACCGCCCCCCGGCCTCGGGGGCACGCACCATTTGAGCAATGTGCCCATTGTCGTGATTGCACTCGCCCGCATGACCCCGAAAGAGCACGCCGCCTTCACCACGTACAGCAATGTTTTTTTGTTCAAGGGTCGTCACTCTCGCTGCCGACGCTCCTGCGCGCTCGCGTGCATACGAGCAAGAGCATTGTGATTTTGCGCTCGTGCGGCAGCACGGTCCGCAACAGCAGCGACCTCATTGACCAAAACCTTGTGGATATGGACGCCATCACCGTGCATCGGTTCATATCGGATGTCTGCGCCATGCACACGCCATCCGAGCTGCCTCGCCCCATGATCCTCATCGAACTCGTACGTGCTTTTTATGGATGAAGTATCGGTGATGCCGACGTGTCTTGTAGAGTCGACCCAATAGCCTTCGGTTCCTACGTGATGAAAGCGGCGCCGTGGACGACGACGAGAGGGCGTCGATGAAACGACTCACGCGACTTGTCATTTCCCGCGCCGACGATCCGCTCGACAATATTTGCCACCCGCTGTATGCATCCGGTACGCCCGATGCGCATCCCTATGCACTATCGTAACGCGAACATTGCCTAGGACATGTCTTTATTGCGAATGCGCTGGACGCGCTCATGGGCAATTGCAACAAGTACGGCAGCGTCATTGACGTTGTGCAATTGCTCGTGCTTGGCGACAACTCGAGTGGCGCCCCGTGCGCGCTCGACCAGATTGACGTGCCGCGGACGCAGTGGGGCCGGCCGTACATTGCAGCGCTGGAAGCGCTTTTGAAACACCATGTAGGTCGATTGGGATTCATTCGTTTGTCTCGAATGACGCGTTTAGGGCGTGCTCTGTCTCGGCGTGTACCGCGTGCGGGCAGAAAATGCCAAATTTGTGCATATCAACCCACCCCCCGATGTTATCCTCAACGCCCACGACAAACTCTTTGTCCTTCGCTAGTATCCTATTTAACTGCAATCATACTGTAAACCACACCGCAGCGTGGTACGTCCAGCAAGTACACATCGGCGACCTCTTGGACGCAACGAGTAGACAGTAGCAAGGGCCAATGCGACGTCATTGACACGAAGCATCTGGCAACGAGCCTTGCCGCCTCGAACCAGCACTCCCAATGGCTGGCTACATGGCTACCGGTTAATTGAACGTCTATGACCTGACTCGCGCGTCGTACGAGCTGAAGTTGCACTTGCGGGCCACGCCGTTCGGTTGCAAACTCAGCGCGGGAACGCTGAGAGACTGCATACCGCCTGAATCCAGTACGCTGAGGAGGGGGCATAATATGTGGTCTCGGCATGGTCAGAATTTTTCCGTGGCCGAGCTTGCGACAGCCATTGCATCTCGTCGCACGCTCAGATACACGTGTTAGAATGATGACGGGGCCTTCAATCGCCAGGTGAGGTCCAAGGTTTAGTTGTGTATCCCAGACTAACCTTACATTCCCTTTTTCCCTCAGGGTCCCTCGCCGACTGTCGCTCAATATAAGACTTCCTTTAAAAGCGAGATGCCCGCCAAACTGCATTTGACATTCTATCACCAAGATACGCGTACGACAGCCGGGTTTGAACTGGGGTCTGATCTATTTCAAAACAAACACAAAATCCTTGGGGCCCAAGACGACGTGCGGCGGTGGGTGGAGTTGGACAAAGTAGTGCTTAGGCGGTCGCAAGCGGTACAGTCCAATGCACAGCGTCTTCTACACACACTGTGAGAGACGAAAGGTCCTTGCATAGCATCAATACATGTTGCAGCAAAAACGACTCGAAGAGTGCGTCGTACGTTTGGCCCCAAAAGAGGATCGGGACCGGCACTTGGCTAAGCGGGGACGCATGGCCACTCTCACCGCGCACACCCTGCTCGCCAAGCACGAGCAAGTGCACGAGGTCGATCGCGCTGCCATGGACGGTACAGGCGCCGAGAAGCGCATCGAGCATCTGTGAAAAGAATACATCGCCTACAACAAACGAATTTATGAGACGACGATCCACGCTCCTAGACCAGTCAACCGGCCGCATAGAGCGGATGGCAAAACGGCCGCAAAAAGTCCGCCTCGTCCGGGTGCACGATCGGCGGCGCGGAGTCGTCGTTGGCATCTTTGAGGAACTGCAAGCTCACCGGTCGTTGCTACGCGATGTATGGATGCCTCGAACCGACAGATTCCATGTGGACCCACCACTTCCACCACAATCGAGGGCGGAACTCCGACGGGGTCGCCGTAGAGATCGCACACTTGGCGCAAGAAGCGGTGCAGCGAGAGTGCCTCCGTGTCGGCCACGTACCCCGTGCTGTCGTCGTCTTCGAGGTTTTCGCTCGAGGCAAGGAGGACGATCGTCTTGGCCGCAAATACCTTGGCGTGGTGCGCGACCTCGATCGTATGCGGCGAGCCTTGCACGTGGTAGATGTCGCCGTACGTTGCGATCCGCGCGTGGAGTGCCTCGGCCATTGGCGTCGGACTCACAATGACAATGGCCGGCGCGGCCTGGCCGGGAATGCGAAGCGGCTGGACAAAGTCGAGGAGCTGGCTCGGCGCGCCGCAGAGCACAACGTGGCCACAGAGATTTTGCGGTACACGCAGACCCAAGAAGGACTGGAAAGCAGCAATGTGCTGAACGTGCGAGAGGCGCTGAACTGGCAGCATCGAGCGCCGATGGGAGCCCGCCACGCGCATGGTCGATAGCATGGGCACAAGGTGTTTCTTGGTCGATGCGGGCGCCGCGGCGGGGCTCACCGCACTCGCTTTGGGCCCTTCGCCCACTGCACTCGCCTTGGGCCCTTCGTCCAGCACAGCGACGGACGGACCAAGAGTAGGGCGCACGCGAGTACTTCCCTCGCATGCGACTGACATCACGTATGTGTCGATCGAGTGCGGGACCACTGCGTTACGCCGCCCCAAAGGCAGCGCATTGGTGTTGCCTTCCTCGCGGGTGCTCACCGAGCTGCGCTTGGTGCTGGCGCGGGAGAGCGTTTTTTTCGGCGGAAGCGGTACCACGAGGCTCGTGCGGCGCGTCAGCCGGCGAAATTGGGTGCTAAATGCCCGGAAATTCCACGCTTGCACAATCTTGTCAAACTGCGGCAAGAGCCTCTCGTACCTACACCCTCGTGTCAGTGAAAATGGCTTGAAAACGCGATGGGAATATGGATGATTCACCGCTGCAGCATCAGCAATGAAATGTCTTCGACCTGGCTTTGCACCGACGGCGACGTTGCGAGCACAAAAATCGACCACGTCCAGCGCACGTGCGCCGTCGCGGGGAAGAGCCGATGCGCGTCACCATCAAAGACGCCAATCGGTAGCATGTGAAATTCCCTGAAACAAATGTACGCCCACGTGGCAAAGGGGACGAGGCGATCGAGAAATTTCGGAAGTCCACATTGGTAAATCCGGTACCGAGCGCCCCATGCAAAATCGTGGGCCCACGTACCCGTGCTAGGAACGAACAATATTGTCCGCTTTGAATATGCATTGTAGACAATCGTACCTGGCTCGGTCCAGGCGCGGCGACGTAAACAAAAGACTCGAAATGAGGCCGAGGATGCCGGGGACCACGCACGCTTTGGCCAAGAGACCGAGCTTGAGCTGCTCCATGCACACGACGTTAGTCGCGCCCGAGAGCATCACATGCTCCAGATAGTCAGTGCCAACAACTTGGGCAAAAATGGGCACTAGACACCATTCGTGTCTTTAGCTCTCTAAAAAGTGCGGGTTCGAGTACCGTTCTTGTTGCAGTGGCGCAGCGAAATCGTAAAGAAATTGGTCGCCGTGTCGTCCAGCGGCGTCCGCGTCAGAATGTAACAGGCGCTCGCCACCATAATGCTGGCACGGTGCAGATCGGCTTGCAGCATCGGCGACCCCGAGAGGTACACCACACGCGGCTCGTATCTCGGATGAAAGAGCAGACGCTGGAGCCCGCGCGATGGCGGGCCCGGCGCGAGCACGACGACGGTGGTATTCCACGTCGTTGGCGTAGCGTTGAAAAACATGTGCAGAAAGCACTCGAGCGCACTCGGCGAAACGTCACCGAGCACAAGCACGTGTGAATTCGCTTGAGGAATCGCTCGGTAGGCGCGGTCGTAGGCCGATACGCGGTTGAGGACGTCGCTGAGGCGCGAGATTTGAAGCGAGAGCCACGCCCCACTGACGCCAATGAGAAAAATCACGAGCGCCTTGCCTGTCGAGCTCCTTGGCGCAATGTCGCCGTACCTACGCACTGGGGTGATCCATTGTTTTGTGCGAAAAGGGAGGTGCACCCCAGTGTCGAAATAGTGATGACAATAAAGTACATGCACGTGTAGATCTCGAGCACTTGGCACTGCGCGTGTCGCGGCTGCGTCTTGGCATGACCACATGCGTTGAGCTCGGTGCACGGACACGCTTCAACAGCCTAGAGAGGCATCGAGGATCGATCCGATGACCACGCCTGGTCTCGTATGTACTTGAAAGAGACTGCCAAAGACGACGATAATGCAAACGACACCGAGCGCCAGCGTGCAGATTTGTCGCCACTTGGCGCTGCGAATCAGCCCCAAAGCGCGAAACGTGCAAAGAAAGCGCAGCGGGCGCAGACTCTTGAGGCTCACGACGAGCGTATCGTAGTGCGCGTCGTCCAAAAGCAAGTCGACGAGCTGGGGCAAAATCGTAGCACCTTCAACAAGCGGTAAAAGCGTCAGCGCGTAGCGTACGCGTTCGTCGGCTGCGTAGATCCTAGAGAGCAATGTCAACCTAGACAACAAGCGAGAAGAGGTGTCTACCGAAGGGTGTAGTCGGCCGCGTAGAGGCTGCCCATGGCCAAGTGCAGGTACTTAAGCCACAAAACGTCCTTGGTCGTGGTCCAAACGAGCCAGTTCTTGGCACTGTACAAAAAGATAGCGAGCACCCTAGTCGATGTCGTTGAGATTGGGTTGGGCGACACCATTTCGTACGCCAATGCAAAGTGGAGGACGTTGAGGATGTCGGACGCGAGCGAGTAGGTGAGGTTGCGCACGACCCATTCGCGCCGCGATTCGCCCGGCATGCGCCGCTGCAGCAGCGGTCGGTTGCGAGCCATGTCGGCCCCGGCTTGAATGCCACAAGACTATTTCCGTCGTATAGTGTCGGTTGGCGCTGCGGTTTTGAAGCATCCAATATTAAGCTCCAATGTCAGTTAGATCGTAGTCTTATTCGCTTTCATTGGTTTTGCTGATACATGTATATTCGTGATTAGCCACATGTTTCTTCATTGTTAACCACGTCGCGGTACCTCACTTTTCAGTTGGAGGTAGGATGACCCTAGAAATAGGGCCCTTAATCCGTAAAAACTCGAAAACATTCGTTTCAATAACAATATGTACGTCGTACTATTGGTTCAATTCCGGTCGCGTTCAGAAAACATACTAGCACTAGTAGTTCAGCACATTTATTCCTTCAATTTCTCGGTAGCCGACGACGACGAGGGCCGCCGTAAGAGCCCAAGCAGCCTCGTCTTCGCTGGCTTCTTCGGCTGCTCGCCCAACCCGAGTGGCCGCGCCAGCACCTTGTTCCGCGGACCGCGCTCCTGCCTCCGCCTGCCTAGATCAAGTTTCTCAACCGAGTGTACACGACCAAGAAACTCCAACAATTTTATTAAGCATGCCATTATACTGGACGACCCACTTCGACAAGAACGACGAGTGCCGTTTGTCCCCTCGACAATGACCCTTCTTCTTGTGGACGTTACGACAAAGCAAACATATGTTTGCATTCTACATAGAGTAACATTTTCCATATGTTTACGGTTCTGATGCCGTTTCTTGGGTGATATGCGAAATATACTATGACGTTGGTTGCTCCCGTTCATCATGGGATCATACGATTGTATAAGACATTACTCGCTTTCTCATCGCACAACAAACAAACGATCGTGGGCGCCCAAGACCATCTCGGGCACTGGGTTGATGTACGTATAGTGCACCAACGACGTCCTCGCGCGAAAGACGCCGAGACACAGCGTATCCTAGCACAACCGACGAGACTTGGACCGACGTCAGAGGTTGAGAGAAACCACAGACCTCGTGCAGAAGGAGCGCTTCAAAACACGCTGTGTACGACTGACCGATCAGCGTTGCGGGCACTGGCACTTGGGTCAACGCCCGAGGCTGCTCGGTATCATCCGGCTCGCCAAACACGAAGAGGTGGAGGAAATCAATGCCGCTGCCGGTCATTTTGCAGCTGCCAAGGATCGCATCGAGCGCATTCGAGACAACAATATGACCTACTCCGACCAGACGTTAAACCGTAAAACGTCATCGTTGTCGTACCGCCAGCAAACAGCGGGTGGCAAATGCTGTCGAGGAGCTCATTGGATCGCTGCTTTCCACTTGTTGTGTCCATCATGTCCTCGTCGTTAAAGGTCTTCAGGAACCGGACGCTGCTCGGCCGGCTCTAGCATGGACCATTCTCGTCCATTTTCCTCAGTCTTTACAATGGACCGTACCAGCTCAATGACAATTAAGGGGCGCGGCGCGTTTTCATCGATCGAGGTCTCGCAAACTTCCGTGATGAACCGATGCAGTGTGATCGCGTCTGTGTCGAGCATGTTGTGGTCAATAACGTCATTTGATTCGGTCTCCAAAGCCTCGTCGTCGTCGTCGACGTGCGGCGGACTCTGTGCGCAGCTGGCCAAGATGACAACGCTTTTGCTGGCCGTGACGCACGCCAAGGAGAGCGTCGCTTCCGAGAGTGGTGACCCACACACGTAGTACACTTGGTCGCGACGGCCGAGCCGGGCAAACATGGCCTCGGTGAGCGGCGCGCTGCTGACGACGACGATCGGAAGCACCGCGCCAAGGGTGGCGTTGCGCAGCGGCAAGATAAAGTCTTGGAGGGCGGTCGGGAGGCCACAGAGTACAATGTGCCCACGTATTGTGTCGGGCACGGCGGTGGCCAGAAACTTGCCGTAGGCATCTGTGGCCGCTGCTGGGTAGCTTCGGTCGCGCAGGAGCGCGGTCGCAAAGAGTGGGCCTTCGCCGTCCTCGACCGATGACGGCAAGGCGAGTCGTGGCACGCGAGGACATGTCTCGTCAAGGACAGTCACTGGTTCGGTCGGCTCGGTTACCAAAAGACCAGCGTCGCTCACAAATGAGTCGACGCGCGAGAGGCCGGCCTCGAACGCGGTGGCGGGCCCGCAGCGGCTCGTGCGCGGTACAATGGAGCTATTGCGGTGCGACTGGTGCGAGCTCGCTTGCGTGATCGACGTCCGCGCCGAGAAGAGCCCACCCTTGGTAGTGGTGAGCTTGGTTGTGAACGTGATGAAATTCCAGGCTTGGGAAACGTCGTCAAACGTGGGCAAGAGAGCTTTGTGTCTACACAATGAGTGAAACATCTATCTACGAAACTGTAGACAAAAAAGTGTCGTACTTTTGGAGCATGGCCAATGTGATGCCGCGCACGTGCTGGCGACACTGGGGCGTCGTCGCCAGCACAAAGAGCGTGTGGCTTGTGCGAAGTCGCTCGGACGACGGAAACAACCGGTACCCGTCGTCGCTATCGTACATGCCGACCAAGACGATATGCAGCTCCTTGAAGAGGAGGTAGGCGAAGAAGGCAAACGAGACGTTGCCTTCGAGAAAAGTGGGAAGGGTCACGTCATAAATGTTGTGGCTCGCGCCACCGAGGTACTCGTGAACCCATGTCGCTTGCCTACATCCCGTCCATGTCAGATACTCTCGACCGACAAGCACATCAGAGTACGTACCCCGCCGCATTAAGACGAGGCGGGCTCGTAATGCTAAAGAGGATCGACGTCAAAAGCGCGGGGAGGCCCGGGATCAAGCACGACTTCGCCAGAATGCCCATGACCAGGTGGTCGATGCACAAAATGTTACTCGCGCCCGAGAGCGAAATGTGGCGAACATTGTCCGTCTTGCCGACTTGCACAAAGAGTGGAACTAGGTAATACGAAATGAGATCCATCTCGATCGCAAACCGATCGTACCGTGCTTGTTGAAGTGTCGCAGCGAGATCGTGATAAAGTTGGCGGCCGTGTCGGCCGCGTCGCTGTCGACGGCGCGCTTGTCGACCATGACGTAGCAGGCTTTCGCGACGCCCGCCTTGGCGCGAAGCAAGTCGGTGCGGGACATGGCCGAGCCCTGGAGGTACTTGACGCGCTGCTCGTACGCCGGGTCCAGAAGCACGCGCTTGAGGTTGTGCGATGGCAGCGTCGGACACAGAATAACCACCTTGTCCTTCCAGTTCATATTGCGCGGGTGGAGGTACTCACGCAAGAAAAAGTCGAGTGCTGACGCCGTCACGTCCCCACAGAGCACCACATGCGGATGTTTTCTTTCCGACCGGTAAACGCTTTGTCGTACTCGGTCTACAAAGGTAGTTTCAATCATGTATCGACTGATCCACGCAGTTGACGCCTACTTCGCGGCTCACAACGTCGCTGAGTTTGCTAATTTGCATGGGTAGGATGACGCTCGAGACGATAATGAGCAGCGTCACGCTCACACGCCCGAGCTGTGACTTGGGCGCAATGTCGCCATACCTACCCAGCATCGACGCTCGCATCTGCCGCACGTCCAGGTAGGAGCTAGCTACCCGAGCGTCGCGATCGTAATCACGACAAAGTACATGGCATTGTAGATCGAGAGATCTTGACAGCGCCCCGACGTGGTGTTTTTCTGGAGCACCGTGCACCGGCTTGGGTCCGGGACGTTCGACTTGCACGGACACGCCTCGATGGCCTACATCCGTGGATTGATGATACATTGATAACATTGTATCGAACCTGGCCAAGCGCGCCGAAACAAATGATGATGGCGACGACGCCAAAGAAGAGCGTGCCGGTCTCGCGCTGCTTGGCCGTGCGTGCAAACGAGAGGAGCCGAAAGCAACGGAGGCACCGAAACGGCATGAGACTCTTGAGCGCGGCGTAAAAATTGTAGTTGGCTTCGTACGTGGCCGGCGAGATGAGCACGTCAATGAACTGCGGGTAAATCGTAATAAAGTCGGCGAGCGCGACCGGATCGACAAAGAAGGCGACGCGGTCGTCGGCCGCATAGAAACTAGAATTTCACGCTCCGTCATCAAAAGAGTGAACGACAAGTTGACGATACCAGAGGGCGTAGTCGAGGGCGAAGAGGACGCCCATAAAAGCGTGGACGAGGCCGAGATTGGCGCTGTCGACGCTCGTGTTCCACATGTACCAGTTCTTGTCCGTGTACAAGAGCGTCGCAATGAGCCTAAGAGGATGCTCCATCGCCGCGTTTTGGTAAGAAAGAGTACCCCATGCCGACTTGGACGATATCGAGGATCGACGAAAGGAGCGAGTTGTCCATGTTGCGCGCGACCCAGCGCCGGAACGTCTCGCCGCGCATGCGTGGCTTGATGAGTTTGCTGCGCACGCGTATGTAGACTGCGCAGAGCCCGAGGCCTCGTCGCCGCCGGCTCATTGCGCTGCTGAAATGGCGACGGTTCGAGGCTAAATGCGGCGAGAACGGCACATCGGTTGTCGTCCCGCACGCGTTATAACGTTTCGGTGTACTAGTACTATCTCATAAACGATACTTTGAATTGCGATTGACATGCAGTTCCGTCTTAGGTGTCGCTTTGACGGGCCATCACGGCGTCACACAGAAAGGTCCTTCTTACACACATGGCCCGCATTCGTCGTTGTGGCGTCGGTCAAGACAAATACATCAATTCTCCTTGTAAGTGGAAGAAATGGGTCAATTTAGTTTAATGAGCAGAGCTCGCTGGAAGAAATTGTCTCATCTTGGCCTGTGATTGTCCTTATTTGTGCCATCACGACATCAATCATGAAACTCGTAGTCATTTTGCAAGGGTACTAGTCTGGAGCCAAACGATTGAATTTGAAAATCATCCGCCAGTGTTGACGTATCGCATCGTACACTGGAGCAATGAGATAGAAATGCCCGTCGACTGTGTCTATCATCGATCGAGAGGGATTTGTCACGACGTGGGAGCTGCTGCTGCGATCGCATCCGGAAAGTACAAGCAGCAAAAGTCCGACTTGCCGAGCGCGAGCAAGTGCCGGCCGTCTGTTGGGTGCCACCGAAGGCTCAAGATGGCCAGCGCTTCTGCGCAGACGGAGCATTTGCATCAGTCTTTGCCAACCACCAATTCACGTGGCCTACCGTCGGCAACTTCAATCCTATCATTGCAGTAGTATGTCAATAAGAAACGCACTACGAAAACAAGATCTACCACGTCACACCGGCCGACGACCAGAGACAGACCTACACAATCGCTTCCACTGCATATGGCGCTTTTTCAAGCGCGACGTACGCGGTTGTTGGCGCAGGCAAACGCCAATGTACTCGACGTCGGGCTCCATTTAAAGGTCTTGATGTGTTTTGTCAAGACTAACATGGACATTGGAACCTCCCGTTGAAGACGCAAGGTGCGATCTCGTACCGAGGACGGCGTGGAGCTCCATGGTCTGCGTCGTCCAGATCCAAATGTGATGCGGCATGTTGTCATTCCGCGTTGCAAGCAGCGTCGCATCATGGTTCCAGGCCATGGCACCGACGCCCAGCCGCGGCGACTCTTTCCTAGTCCCTCTTGTCCAGACATGCTCAAAATCTCAGATGATCTCGCATACATTGGGTCGGGCTGCACGATCGTGACAGAGTGGGGCAGCGACGCGGCTCGAAACACGAGGTGCTTGCTCGATCGTCCTTGGGTGACCTCTTCATACACCATCACCTACGCCCAAGGAGACCATCGTACGTTGGCATGTCCAGGACGGCGTGTACCGGATCGGGCCGGGCGCGCGTCGCGACAATGCTACTCGGGTGCTCGAGCTCCGCCACGGGCTTGTAGTGCATGTGACTCAGGATGCGCACGCGCTCGTCGTAGCTCCCAACGGCGAGGAACTGCCCCGTCGGCGACCAAGAGAGGCTCTTGACGCCCAGTGCGTGCTGGTACGCCTGTACACCCATGTCATCTTCGTCTGCTGCGTGGAATCGTCGCCCGTCGCACCTCGTAGCACTGGAGGAGAGCGCCGTCCGGCGCGTAAAAGAGCAGGCGATACTCGAGAAACGTATCGCGGACGCAGATCGCGCGGCCGTCGGTCGTCCACTGCACCTCGACGAGATCGTAACTCGCCACGTCAAAATGCGACACCATCTCCCACGACGCGACGTCGTAGATGCCCAGCATGTCCTATCGCAGCTAGCCGACGACACTAGAAGCTGCAGGAAGGTACCTTGCACTCGGCGCGCTCGGCGACGGCCAAGTACGAACCATCGGGCGAGAAGGTCATGCCGTCGGTCCCCAGCTTGGGCTGGCGAATCACATACTTGGAGGCATCGACGAGCGACCACACGGTCGCGTGAATGCGGAAGTCCGATATCTAATGACATGATGATCAAGAAGAGATTGCAAGGCGCAGGCGTCGTACCGTGATGATGTGGCGCGTGTCGGGCGTCCACTTGGCGCCAATGAGGCCGCAGATCCCTTCGGCAATCTTGCCTACGCATCGCGAGCCTAAGCGACGAGACGCATATCGGCTACGAAGTACACTGCCACGTCGGGTCGGTCACGGAGAAGACTTGGACGAGCGCACGCTTGTACATGGCGCAGAGCACGAGGCCATCGGCGTCCATCGACGGCGCCCACTGCACGCTCGAGATGATGTCGATGCACGTGTAGACCTGCACGACGGCCATGTTGAGCGTCGCATCGCGGATGCTGAGCCGCGTGTCCTTGGCGATCCCGAGGTACCGCCCGCAGCTGCTCCAGCTCAGGAGGCCCGCGCTGTGCGGCAGGAGCTGGCTCACGTTCGTGCTGCTCATCACCAAAAAGCCTAATTAGGATATCGGGGTCTCCGATTGGGCTCGTATCCGGATTTGAGCCATGAAGCGGCGGATCGAGCTGCGCGGTCTCGGGCGGACCACCAAGCTCATTTGGTACGAAGGAACCTCGGATCGCATGCTCGAGGCCAGCGCCAAGACGCTACTGGGGCTACCTCTCGAGACGCGCATCCTCTTGCGCGACCATGACGGCGACACCGTGCCCGTCGCTGGCTGCCTGCCACCTGGCACGTACGACGTCGTCGTCTTTGACGCTGCACCGCCGCTGCCCGCGGACGAGCCGCTGCCCGTGGACGCGATCGCGCTGCCAGACGATGCGCCTCTAGCAGCGCCGCCTACGCTGCCGCTGTACCGCGCCGTTTTGGGCCACAAGCGGCAGCGCACGGCGTCGGTCTCGACGACCATCGGTCACTTTATCGAAGTCTTTACGGTACTACATGTCCTGCGATGCACGCTTGCGATGACCGTGGTTGTAGGTGCCCATTGCCGCCAACGACGTCATCAACTTTGTGCCCAACCATGGACCCTTTGCCCTCCATAGCCTGTACTGCTACGGATGCAACACCTCCAACCGACGATGACGATGCTATCGTGTTCTAGGTACTCGGCGCTCGTGCCCACCGAGTACGATTCGCCCGACGCCACGTCCTTTTACAAGATTGCGTCGTCGGCCGTCGTCCTCGATCGACAGCGTGCGATCCGGTACTATGCGATCCCGCCCTCGGACGTCGTGCTGCTGCCACCGGCCGGGAAAGGGCCCATCTTGCGTGCCTACTTGACGACGTCCCGTCTACAAGCACTTTCGATCGAGTCCAAGATGCGTCTTCGCAGCCTCGCCGAGGTGCTCAAGCAGTCGCCCGACGATCTTCTCGCAGCGTTTCATCGCTTTCGCCGGCAGTTTACGCCCATTTCCAAGGCGCAATACACAAAATTCCAGCAGTCGACGTCATGACGCACAACATACGTACTGCCATCCTACCAACTGTGTTGCGACGAATGAACGGAGTATGTGCTGGCCAAAGGACGTGCTTCGTGCATCTTGGTACTCGATGGCGAGCATGGACGAGGAAGCAACGAACGTGAGGACGTCGGTTGCATCGACAACGTGCATGCTGGGTGCTAAGGCCATGGGCTCGAGCTCACGGGCGACTTGAAACGCTGTAAAAAATGTACCATCATGTGCCAAGGAGATGTTGCACCTCTTTGGATGGAGGCCGCTTGCAGTCGTCGACGCAGGGGCCTGTTTTATAGAAGACATGTCCCAATGTCCCACTCGACCGTGTCAAGTAGGCCACAGACAGCGTTGCACAATCTTGGCAAGTACTTCCTGGATGATCGTCGTCGACACGGTATCAGTTGCAGTACTAGTTCACAGTGCCACAATGTGCGCACACGCTGCCACGTCATGGATGGCTCGTCTAGATGGCGAAAATCCTGGATCCAGGAGCTAAACACTGGAATAATATATGAAACTTGTCGCGCCTCAACCGACAAGAAACCGCAGAGTAACCAATGCAGCTGCGCGTCGGCGTCCGGGTGGACGGCCTGTACGCGGGCGGCGACGTCTGGTTTCCCGGGTCCATCGTCGACGCCAATGACGGTCTCTTCAGCGTGCGCTACGACGACGGTGAGCTCGAAGAGAACGTGCCCGAGCGCCTCCTCCGGCTGCACGAGGTCGGGACGTGGACCGTCGGGTCGCGCGTCCTCGCACGCTACAACGGTGACGACGACTTCTACCCTGGCACGATCACCGCCGTCGACGACGAGACGCGGCAGTACGACATTGCGTACGACGACGGCGAAGTCGAAGAGAACGTCTCGTATACGCTTATATTGGACGAGGATCGGGCGCCTGACTCGGCTCGCTCCGAGTCGTCGCTCGTCGACGGCGACGTGCCACCGATTGGCGAGAACGACGACGACAACGCTACCGAGGCGAGAACCGTACGAGACGCTGTGGCACCCGAACCGAGCCCGTCGACGTCGACGCCTGACAGCACGCCTGCACCGCCCCCGGTACCCCCGCCCGATGCCACGGCGCCGGTGGCAGAAACAGCCGACACGACAACAACAGTAGATGCACCAGCGCCCGAGGCCACGGTTGACACAAAAATTCCCGACCCAGCCGAGCCGCAAGTTGCACCGAGCGCGTCTGTGGAGCTGCACCCGCGCCCACCACCGCACCGGGAGAGCGCTCGTCAGAGTATGGACGATGCCGCGACTCACGGCGACGAGCCGCTGGCGACACTGCTCCACTGCGACGTCGAGGTGCAAGCGCTTCTGAGCACGATGGGCGAGCCCGTGCGATCGAACGACGACCTGCTTGTCGTTGTACGTGCTCCGATCGTCGATGCATGTTTCCAAGTCCATTTCGTGTGTAGAAGAACGCCCTCGCGCAGCTTTTGCATCAGCTGCGCGTCGCACCGCACGTGACGACCGACCTTTGCGCGCAACACCGAGGCGAAGCGCGCCTCTTACAGTGCATTCAAGACAACGTCCAGCACTCGATCCTCGTGTGCTTCTGCTTTGTCATCATCCGTCGACTCTGCTCCGTCTCAGACACGGCGTTCGACACGTTCTTGGCCCAGGACGTCTTGAGTGTCGTCGCCAACGTCATGGTTCGATGTCCCCAAGACGCTGTGCTCCAGGTACCTCTCAATTGACGCGAGAGACGCTGAGTGTGCCATATGCGTAGGCCTCGGCGTGTGGCGTCCTAGCGACCTTTGCGCGCGGCGCTGGCCTCGATCGCATGCTACAGCTGCAGTTGGCACAGCTCATACTAACCGTCTTGCTGTTGCACCAGCCGCTCAACCACTACTCGCGCCAAGTCCACTACTACGCGTGCGAAGGTTCGTTCTCTCGACGCTACGATCTGGGAGGCGAGGATGGGTGTAGTCTTGCTGCGGCTCGCCGATACAAGTGACAAGCGCGTGCTCTCGCTCATGAGCGCTGTCGACGCCACGAATGGCTCGACGGCCATGCATTTGCTCGTCATCTTGCTTCGCCAAGGCCACCAGCATGAAGATCAAAAGGTGGCCTGCGCCGCGTGTACCCTCGTGCTATGGTAGGCTTCCAGCTGCACGACACGTTGGAGGTGGAATGATTTTTCAATGTTGCTAGTTTGGCGGCCAAAGACAGGCAATGTGCCGAGGTACTTCGTTCGACTGAGGCGCTCTCCGATATTTCGACCGTCATGGCCAAGTACCCCAATGACAATGGTACGATGGAAACACCTGTTTTCATTGCATGACGTGGCGCAGGGATATCGCACTATTCGACCGTCGCGACGCGGGAAATTGCCTTGGCGACGATGAAAACCAATGGCCCAACCAAGGTCCACGAGAAAGCTGCGGCGATTCTCTCGACGCCGACCAACACCGCGGTCGTGGCACCGTCCACCACGGCCTCGGTCTTGGCACCATCAAGCTCCAAGAAGCAGCTGCTGAAGCCGCCGACGCCGTCCAAGAAGAGCCAAGCGTTCTCGCGCAACAGCATTGCACCGGCGCCCAAGCTCAGCACCAACGTGAACGCAAGTTTGAGCAAGATGCAAGTCATGGCGCGCATCAAGTCGCCGCCGCTCGGTACGTCGGCGGTGCTCGGCACGTCGGCGTCGACCGTATTGGCGTCCCACCCGGTGCGGACGCCGCTCAAGCCGTCGAGCCCCGAGCGGCTCGTAAAGCACCATCGGTTCATTCCGTTTGAAGACAAGCTCGAGTGGCGACTCCTGCAGGCGACGCCCAAAAAGACATTGGCGTCGCCAACCGTGCGCACGGTCGAGCGCGAGAGCCTGCTTATGCAAACGTACGGCGTGTCGACGCTGCGTGAAATGCACTTTCCGCCGTCCAAAGCGACGTATGCCAAAGAGAAGACATCGCCGCAAGCCAAACCAGTGACCCCACAGTCGCCGCCCAAGACGCCAGCGGCCACGGCGCGCAGCAGCCCACAGCCACCCAAGAACCTTCTTCGAGGCACCCACGAGCCGTCGACGCCTATCACCAAGCCTGCGTCAGTGCGCCCACTGAAAGAACTGCCCCGGGCGGCACGGCAGCCCATCGTCAAATACAAGGTTCAAATCGACGCCAAGCCGACCGAGACGACGCGTGCGCCCAAGTCAACGGTAAAGAAAAGCCCAAAACACTCACGGTGCGCCCGCAATCGCTTCACAAGATCAACCACAAGGACATTTTGGACCAACGGGCCATGAACCAGCTAGCGACTCAGCTCTTTCATGAGCCCGCGTCGCCGGTCGCAACGCCGACGAGTCCGGATACGAAGAAAGCGGTACCCGAGGCCGGGCGCCGAAGCTTCTCGGACAAGCTCC
Source organism: Saprolegnia parasitica CBS 223.65 (assembly GCF_000151545.1). Classification (NCBI taxonomy): domain Eukaryota; phylum Oomycota; class Saprolegniomycetes; order Saprolegniales; family Saprolegniaceae; genus Saprolegnia; species Saprolegnia parasitica. The sequence goes on along the minus strand of NW_012156402.1, from coordinate 271,633 downwards.
ACGAGATGATTCGGACGGCCGAAGAAGCGCTTTGTCGACCACCGAGCGCGACCAACTTGCTCGCATTGCGTGCGGCGACGCCACCGAGTCTTCAGTTTTCCGCGGCGGAGATTCCGCCCAAGCCAACAACGCCCAAGCCACCAGTCGTGCCCAAACCGACAGAGCCCGACACGTTTCCGGTCGCAGAACTTGCGTCCAACGCGAGCGCCAGCAGCCTTGAGAGGCGCCAAGACATATCGATTGCGCGTCGCGCGTCCACTGGTAGCGAGCGCCGGAAATCGCTCGAAAGTGGGCTCGCCAGCGCGGACTTGCGCCGGGCATCCAGTAGTGGACAAGACCATGTTGCATCACTGCATCTCAAGCCCGTCTTGCATCGGATGGATACCTGTGGCACGTCCCGGTCGACCTCCGCGATGGCGCAGGAGCAAGCCATGCCCACCGACCGGACGGCCGTGAGCGAGTACCCGATGCCCTCCGACACGGAGACCCCACGCTTTGACACTGAATTGGACCTACTGCGAAGCGACGAAATGCCAGAGTCCGCGCGCGAGAGTGAGGACGACGCAACCGACGACGGCCGAGCGACGACGGATGTGGATGGTGCAGTGGTCAATATAGTCGCAGAAGACTCGGTAAGCGGTGATCAAGTGCCAGTGCCAACCGAGCTGGTGCCCGACGACGACGGCGAGGTCGGCGACAGCGACTACAACGACGACGAGTTTGAAGAAGCCGTCAACGAAAGTGGCGATGCATCTGAGCCACCGGTCGACGTCGATGCCGTTGCTCCGGAAGAAAACCACGAGACGCCGCGCTCGGTGGTCGAACTCGATTGCCAGCCTCTCGAAGATGTCAACGAGCCTCTCGCAAATGATAGCAAGATCCTTGCAGACGCAAACGAGCCCGTGGCAGATACAAACGAGACCTCCACAAAGGTCAACGAGGACCTGGACGTGGATGAAAAGGCACCTGGCGGGTCGGAAGCATGCAAAGTGCCTGCAGCCGCGCCGTTGCCAATGCATCAAGAGTGGACGGCAGAGCCTCCAGTCAATGACAACGCTGCCGGTACTTGGCCAGCGCAGGAATCCTCCGAGTCGCCAACAACCGAGCGAGATGCCACCGACAACACCGAGAAACCGGTAGCTACAAGCGGAACACTACCCGTCGACGAAGCCACGAGTCTCGAAGAGGAACCCTCGCGTGCGGACGTGGATGCGCCAATCGTGGCGTCGGAGAGGTGTTTGCTCGATGCTGCTGCCGCCGACAATGCATCCGAGGAAGCAGAACTTCTGTGCGCAGAGCCGAGCGCCGATGAGCCGAGCCATGCAACCTCAGGTGACGACGACCGCGCACCATGTAACGACGATCCAGTGCCCGCGTTGACGACCTCCGTCGACGCAGACCCCGTGGCGTTGGAGCAGACGAAGGGTGCTTTCGAGTGTCCGGAGGTGCCTCCTCATGACGCTCCGGATCTTGTGTCGATGGAGACTACTGTCGAGCCGGCGACAGAGACGAGCGATGTACCAGTGGCCGAAGCAGGCATCAATAGCACCCACAGCGTCGAGCACGATGCAAATGCAGCAGCAGACGCCGATGCAGCAGCAGAGGTCGCCCCCAGTGAGCCTGTCGCCAATGGCTTGCTCGATGACACAACATCCAACCTACCCCCCGAGATTGAGTACGAGGAAGAAGTGTATGGCGACGACAACGACGATGGTGCAGTAACAACGGCAACGAGCGACGTGGTGTCCGTGCCAAGTTTCGATTATACGCCCGCGCCAGCTCCCTCGGCGGAAGGCGACCTCTCAACCGACGCTGCCGTCGACGCCGAGCAAGACGCCCTCGGTCAAGCGGTTAACGCAGCGACCCGCGAGCACGATGCGTCGCCGCCAGTTCTGGAGAGCAATGACGAAGTGCTTGAAAACGCTCCTGCAACGGGAGATGCTTCAAGTAATGACGCACCGATCGCGAGCGACGAAAGCGGTCCTGCCGTCGACAACGCTCCGGCCGCCGTCGAAATCCAAACCGCAGTACTGCCAAGTCCTCGCGCCGAGAGCTCCGACACCGCAACGCCTCGTCCTGAGCTCGTCACCATAGACTCGGTAGGCGTCACACGAAACGACGACGCTGAAGCCTCCCCGCCCATCCTCGTTTCCGGATTCATCGCAGAAGCGCCGACACCGCCGGTGCTATCCGATGCGAACGCGGAGCCAACGCCGGACGTTTGGGAGGGCGATGAGTATGCTCCGAACGATGCGGCGACCGACGAGGCGTTCACGGGCCTTGTCAACGACTACGACAAAGCATCCTCAACCGCTTCCTTGGCAGACAACGCGCGGTTCGACAGCGATTTTGAGGGCGACGACGGCGCGATGACGGAGGCTGAGGCAGCGAATGTGGTAACAACGTCACTATTGCCCTCGGTCCACACCCCTCTGACCACCGCCCGTGAGTCGTCGTCCGAGAGGTCTACGGTGCCGGAACCTGTCGTCGTGGAGCCGGTGGACGCAACGCCAACGCTTGTCGACGAATCCATTTTGGCGCCCGAACCGTCCGACCCCATCAGTATCAACCCCATCGACGAGGCCGATACGACGTTGCTACAAGCCGGCGGTCTGAATACGCTTTCGACCACGTCGCTGGGCGAGAACGAGCGCACTGAGAGTGACTTTAAGCCCGTGGACGACGTTTTGGCGCCAAGCGTGGTCGTGCCCGAGGCCACATCGCCGCGATTCACTAAAGAGCTCGGCCCAGAGCCTCTGGCAGCTTCGGAGAACGTGCCGGCACCGAGTCCCGAGGCGGCCAAGGAGGCTCCTACCAAATCCAGCGACGACAGCGAGCAAGCGCCGGTATGTGTGCTGCAAACCACGTCATCAGCAGCGTCGCTCGACGACTCGACGCGGTTTGAGAGCGACTTTGAAGCTGATGACGCACCACCCGATGCGAGTGACGCGCCAGTTGCAGTGGTGACGATGCCACTCGAGCACGAAAGCCCCGGGGATACATCCACCAGAACACACGAACGACTAGAGCCACAAGAGCGTGCAGAGAGCGAGCCACTGCCGAGCAAGACGACCTCGTCAGAGATGCCAAGCACCGACGCACCCACCGCCGATCCCATCGAGGACCCCCACTCTTCCTTCGTGGCGACAGACGACGGCGAGTACGAAGGGGAATACGGTTCCGAGTACGACGACGCGCCGGCGGCACCCGACGTCGCACCTACGAGCACCGATACCGATGCCGTCGCACCGACCGACCATGTGCCCACCACAGCGGTGCCCCCGTTGGCACTTACGACTCCAAGTGACGAGGGCGCAAGCCAAACAGACGATAGTCGTCCCCCGCCAGAAGCAGACGTGGCGTCCGAGCCAGCGATTGCAGATCCACCGACGCATCGACAGACGGCAGACAATGGAACCATCGAAGCGGACCCCGTCGACGTTGCTGCACCGATACAAACCACTGCGGTTGGTACACCCCGCGCAGCCGTATACGCGGTCCAAGACGAGGTCGTTGCGCCTCCTCCAAGTGTCTCTGCAGACCCCACACCCCAAGGCGTTGCCACTCCAAGAGCTCCAGAAGATTCGACCGACGCAGAAGCCGCTGCGCTTCCCACATCCGCGCGTGTGGAAGACCCCATTACGAGCAGTGGCACACCCGACGCCCCGCCGAGTGCGCGACCACTCGAGGTCCCGGCCCTCGCGCTGCCTCGCCCATCCCTCGAGTCGGTGGCGACCGAGGTGCCTTTATCGCCAGCGACGAACGCACCAGCCACCACGCCGAGCCCGCAGCCTGAATCATCAAGGATACCCGCACCGCCAACCACCACCGACGACGACAAGGCGGACGATGACGACGACGACAATCCGTACGCCGATGACGACGACTACGGCGACGACGACTTTGAAGACTAGTGACCCGTGTACAGTATCAACACAAGTTGTCGTTGTTTGGTAGCGCACCACCGTACTGCGCAAAATATAAGCTTTGCGCGGGAAAAGTGATCATTTGAACATGAAGAGTGGGCCACGTTGCCCCTTGCGAGTGATCTTATAGAGGAAAAAGCACCACTGGACGTAAAGAGATGAGGCTATGTTGCTTCAAAGTGATTGCTCATTTTTATGAATTCCGGTTCTCGTCACTTGACCACCGCTTGACAGCTTACCGGCAGCAGCGGCAGAGGCGGATCTTACCGTTGCGCCCCGGCAGCCCCGGCGCGGGTGGCAAAGTGGGAGGGGCGTTGCCGTCGCGTTCGTGGCGCTTGATCCCGTGCACGTAGACGCTGTGAAGGACATCGGGTGCGAGCAGTTTGTCCGCATCGCTCGCGACGTTGTGGTTAAGCACGACAAAGTCTGCGAAAAAGCCGACATCGAGGTGGCCCAGCCGCGTCTCTGCGTTGGCGGCAAACGCACCTGCCATAATCCATCGACGACCTGTCAACTGCCATGCTATCGTACCGTTGAGCGTATAGAGCTGGAGCGCGGCCGCAAATGGGAGTTTTTGATCAGAATTGTCCAAAAAATTGGTCGTGCCCGGCGCGGCGCGGTGCATGGCGTCGTATAAGCCCTGGAACGGGTTGCTCGTCTCGATCGGCGCGTCGCTACCGCCGGCGCAGACGATGCCATGGTCCATCATGCGCTTCCTATTGCCAAGATGTCAATCGATGATGCAAGAGAAGACGGAGGAGAGATGACCAGCAGTACGAGTACGGCACGCAGGCTGGCGGCAACCGCTTCTCGGCAAACGATGCGTCGGTAATGACAAACGACGGTTGGATGTCGGCAATGACACCGAGGCGCGCCATTGCATCAAGCAAATCCGGCCCGAGAATCTGACAGTGCGTCAAAATCGGACGGTCGGCTGGCGTCAAACCGGCGCTGTCCATCGCATGCAGCACCTGCGCCGCCGCACGGTCTCCGATCGCGTGGATCTCGAGGCGGTACCCGGCCGCATGCGCGACCTGGATCTTGTGTAGCATCGAGGCGTCCGACTCCATGAGCACACCGAGGTTACACGTGTTGCGGTACGGCTCCCGCAGCGCCGCTGTTTCCTAGGCATCGTCATTGAGACTTGCATCAAGAAGACGCATCACGGTACGGCGCCAAGCGAGCCGTCCGAGAAGATCTTGACGCGATCGCAGCTCAAGAGGCCGTCACGAGTCTTGGGCAAAGGAATGTTCGTTTGGCCAATCTCGTTCTGGTCGGGCGTCACATACACGCGTATCGGGACACGGCCGGACGCTTGCAGCTCTTGGTACAAATACCACGCGTTGTGGTCGTTGGTGTGGACACCTAATACCATCGACGTTAGAAAGACGTGTGGCGGAGAGGCCGCTGTACTTGTCAAACCAAACTCGAGGCAGGTCTGGAGACCGCGCAAGAGGTACTTTTTACGCAGCTCTACACACGGACGGACGTATGGTGAGCCGCTGCACGTCCATAGCAATATGCACCGTCGGACTGCTCTTGAATGAACTTTTGGACAAGCGACACGGCCTGTACAAGCATAGGTGCGTGAGCCGTGAAGAGGATCGGGCAGAGGCTACCGCTTCGCGGAGGACGCCCGTGGGCTTGCCATTCGCATCCATGTCGACGACGCCACCTGGAATCGAGGTCCACGCCGCATCGATCGCCTCCCCCTGGACACCCGCGACCTCGAGCGCCTTGGTGTTGACGACGGCAATGTGCCAGCAGGCGCGCCAGAGGTACATGGGGCGGCCCGGCACGATCGCGTCCAGGTCAACGCGCGATGGGTACCGCGCGTCGGCCGACAGCTTGTCTTGCTCCCAGCCAAACCCGACGATCCACTCAATGTCGGGATGCTTGGCCGCATGCGCTTGGACGCGATCGCGCAGCTCGTCAAACGAAGTCGTTCCGCGCAGGTCGACGTAGTGAGCGACCTCGCCGATGAGGTACACATGAATGTGCGAGTCTTGGAGACCCGGAAGCACGAGCTTTCCGCCCAAGTCGACGGTCGTGGCCGCCTTGGTCCTGATAAAGGCTGGCGTGTCGCCCGACCCGACGGCTACGATCTCGCCTTTCGCTTCATTGATGAGCATCCAGTTGGCGTAGCCCCGCGACTCGCGAGGCGCCGCGTGCGTCGGCGTGCTGGCCCACTGCCAGATCAGCCCCTTCTCGAAAAGCTTCATCGTCATTCCAATGACACGCCAATATCCAAATGCGCCACGTGCCGAATCCGCCGGGCTGTGCTCGGCATATTATTTTCGGCATATCGGCGGATGCCGCAAAAAAGGCTGCCACCGACGCCATCTCGGCGCATACCAGTAGCTTTGTCAGAGTCCCTGTCGGCGAGCAGTACCTAGCTCTATGGCATTCTTTCTTCGTCGATATCTACCAGGTTGGGCGTTGTCGAGTGACCGAACACGGCGTACTTGTGGGCAAACAAAATGCCGAAAATAAGACCACTTCAACATGGCAACTTGATGTTGGCACGCCCTTGCTTTAGGGATTAGTGTGCCTTAGCAAAGGCGAAATCCGATTTCCAAAGATACCAAGTCCCAGTTTGGATTTCACCTCGGAGCGCGCGCATGAATTGGATCGCGAGCAGCAAGAACCGCGCGCTGCATGGGAAGCTCGCCCAGCGGAAGAGGAAGCAGTACAAGGGCGCGCATGGAGCTCCTCCTCCGCGCGAGGCTCATGGGACGATGGCCCGCGATCCTCGAACGACGACAACGACGAAGGATGCAGGACCTGCGATCCCCGCCCGGTCGACGGGAAGCTCCCGCTTCGGAGCGATGCGAGCAGGACATGAAAAGCATCAAGCACGCGTCTCGAAGGAAGATGTCCCGGACAAGAAGCCGTCCCCGATGCGCCCGACGTCAAGCTCACCGGCGCGCATGGTGCTGACCCCGGACCAAGCCTTCCGTTGCTTCAAGTACGTAGACCCTTCTCCGCCCTTACTTGGTCACGAAGATTACATGTTCTGCTCGTGCACGTAGCGAAGGCGAGGAAGTCGACGAAAAGGGTCGCATGTTACCTTGATGCCATGTACTTATGAGCTGTGTAGGCCTGGCCATGACACCGGAGTGCAAGCGGGTCGCGCCATCGAAGAGCTCTCAGAAGAGCCAGATGAGCCAACGTATGATACCAATGCTTTCGTGCGGGGAGAGGCATGGATCTTCTAGGATCGACGAAGTCCTTTGTGCACGTGGAGCCAAGTTCGCCCAGCGAGTCTGGGCGGGCACATGTCTCCAAAGCAAAGGCAGTGGCGACCCGACTCTCGTTCTTCGATCACGTCTTCCCCGAACGCCGTGCGCTTGTGGGGGATCAACCTCTAGTGTACCCGCGCGAAGAAGACGACTCGTTCGCATCGTCGGCGTCCTCGGCTTCTCTGCAATCGGTTTCCCCACGGTCACAACCTATGCTCATGGGCCGCAGCATGAGCGCATCATCAACGTCTGGCAGCCCGTACAGCTTCCAAGGGCGTCGTTCTCGAGACGTGACGAGCCGAGCGATGAGCAGAGCGACAACAGCCGACGAACCAGAAGAGCAAGCGCGTTATGCCTCAATCGCCTCGTCCAGTACGTCAACCTTGACGTACGTCCTCGACATTCTATTTGGATTTTTCTCCTTAGGCGCGTCGTTGACAAGCGATACAAGTCGACAAGCTTCAGGTGCAATGAAATCTTAGTCCAGTCGAGTCTTTACAGGTATGTGTTAGTGTGGCAAAACAAGCGGCAATATGCTAGAGCGTTCCGCGATCAACCACCGAGCGCGAAGCGGTCAAAGCAAGCAACGAAGGTAGCATTGTGTGGTGCTTGTTGTCCACATCATGTTTGTACAGACCTCTCACCCTCACCATCTCCGCCACGATTCAACGCAAGCATTCTACGTACGTTCCACCGTTGGTTTTGAAAAGTAACATGTGTTGGTTAGAGAATGCTGTGGAAGGTGATTATGGTCAACTGACATTGTGGCACTTGGTATCAAGCGCTACACAGCTGCTCCAAAGCGCCCATTGTTCCTGACGCACCGCGTCAACGACAGCCGTAACATTCGTTTGCATTGATATATCTGCTCCTATCGTGATGTACAAACGTAGGCCTGCAAACCTTTCAAGACGGAGGGCCAAACTACACTCTGCAGAGCGCTTTTGGTCGATCCGAGTCAAGTGCGTTCTACATACAATTGTACGGTACAAAAGAGATCTTTTTTGTGTGTCTAGATGGACGCGATTGGTTCAATGAGACCTCGCCACGGCATTCAGATCATGTGACGATACGTCCGTCGCCCACCCAAGATACCGAAATGCAGTGGCAGCGGTCCCCAATGCGCTTGTCGTCTCTGAACACGTCAGACATTTCGACTTCGCCAATGGTCGGACGGGGCTACGCGCGCCCTTCAGATGCAGACACATCAACATACCCAACCCAAGCATCAATTGAGCCTCGCGCCATGGCCACCTACAACGACGCACGTAAGAAAACAACACATCAAGCATGCAGGGGCGATTACTTTCGACTCCGTTTATAGCTCCGTCGATGGCATCTTCGTCTACTGAGCAGCATGGCTTCAACTTGCAATGGTCTCAACGAAGCACGGAAGCTTCTGGGCTATCAAGAATGCTTGATGGCACGAGCCAAAACGATCTGTCACCGGGCTGGCATCATCGCGACCTGCATCGACCGCTACTGCATGCTGAAGGCCCAAGCCCCAATAATGACCAAGGCTCTCGATGGAAAGGTAACCCACATATTTATAGCAGGTACGAACATCGGCTAGGTCCGTACATGGTGCCGCTGCAACCTAGCCCGAACCATCGAGAAAAGTGGCACACGTCGCTGTTTAAGCAGCTTGCCACGCCGAATGGCGCGATAGACGGTGCAAAGCCACAACATGCAGCCAGCAACGGTAGCCCTGCATCATCAATATCTGTATTTAACGGGCCACTAGAGGCTTCATTTGCGGAGCCTCATTGGATCAGGGCAAACAAGCCCTCAGTCAGTGAAGGCCGAGGTAAACTGTGGCCCCTCCGTCAGCACCGTCACGGAACTCAACACGATCGAAGGCGGCAAACCTTCTGTCGTCACTCGGAAAGTCGGGTCCCATGCTGCGACGTCGGCAATTGGGAGCCACACCGCTCCAGGTTTCTGAAACAACATATCCTTTTGTCATGCTTATAAAACTCCAACCATTAGTTCCAAAGCCCGACCTCGTTGGCAGTTGGCAGTGGGCGAGGCATATGGGCAAGCCTCGCAGCGAAACCTTTGTCGAGACATTCGCCCCATCGACGACGATTGCTTCAAGTCGATACGCGCACGCGGCTACAGTGCACGACGAGTCGAATCCGCTTTACTTCGAGCCGAAGTTTCAAGATCAAGCCCACACACCGCCAAATCAGTCGTCCTGCAGCCGACCATACTCGCCAAAATTTGATCCCGAACGTCGCTCTACCCCGGAAACGTGCACCCCTGCATCCACTGTGCTGCACAACGAGCCTGCTCTGACGGTCGACACGATTCATTTCACGCAAGTCGCAGCAAGCATCATTGACGAGGCCCAGTCGGCATCGTCGTCCTGTTCAACTCCATTGACGTCCCATGGATGCACCAGGATCGTCAACATCGACGACGACCGACCATCGCCTCGTGACGATACGCCGATAGAAGAGGCGCCGAGCCAACTTTACCCAGAACAAGTGGAGCTCGGAGGCTATCTAAGCAGCTGCACGAACGAGAGCGATTCAAGTCAACCAGAGGACACAGACCTGTGTGCACCGACGCAGCGGCTGGTGTACGCTTCGTCGCCTGATACGTCAGATGTGGACGAGCCTCAAGGTGAGCAACCTTATTCCAGTGTAAAAACCGATGTGGTACCCAGCTATATCTTTAGCGCCAACCAAATCTCAGGCTCAAGGCTATGTATCTCCTTCCAGGGCCATGGTGTCCGTCGTCGCCGAGGTATCCTGTGGACCATGGGCCATGCAAGAGCGGACTCGACGGATCTTGGCCAGTTGCTCTCGGGGTACACACGAGATGTCGAATTTGACAAGCTTGCTTATCGTCCAGCATAGGAAATGTGGACGGTGCCCAAGTCGACCCCACCTTTGACGACGACGCAGCGTCCCTAGCGATCATTCTGTGGACACTAGTGCAGTGCTACGCGCAATGTTGATGCATCTCTATTATTTCTATACACAAAACTCTGCTACTGACTGCCGATGTCGCCAAAGATCTCTTGCATCTTGGCATGCGCAGTGCTGTACTTGGGTCCAACCCAGTACAATTGGGCGCAGAGCAAGCACGCCCAAAAGTCGGTCACTGTCTCGAGTACACGCGCCGGGACATCGTCGCCGACTCGGACTTCTTCCAGCGGTACGATGCGAAAGCCCTTGCCATTGCACTTGGCGCATCTATCGAACGCATTGAATAAGATGTAGGAGCTCAAGGCAACGCGCACTCACCTCGACATGAACGTCTCTTCCTTGAACTCGATGCTAAAGTGCTTCTTGATCTACACATCGAAAAGTATCACGAAAGGCCGGGTCCATAGGAGCGCGCCTACCTCTTGGAACTGCGCTTCGATGTTGTCGCTGAGGACGACGTAGCACGCGAGCGCTTGGCGCTGCTTGGCAAGCTTCCGGTCCCGCGTCAGCACAATCCGGTGCTCGACGGTCGCTTGAATGAGCATGTTGGACTTCTCGTCGCATTTGTCCCAGTGCAGCACGTCGATGCCCGTCATGCGAAGCCACTTGGCAACACGACCAAGCATCGTATCGGCGAGGAACTTTAGTCTTGCGGCGCCGCCTGCAAGCTCGTAATGTCGTGCTGCATGGCCAGCGGCAGAACGCGCGGTGCATGGCAGAGCTCCAGAAGTGCCTCGAACGACGCCTCCAAAAGCACGTCCGAGGTTCCGCCGCCCAGCACAATGCGCTCCGCGCCTTCAAGGGCCCTACACCACAAAGAAAGCGCGTTGTGACGAAGAAGATTCGGTGGACCGTACGTGTCGAGCAAGACGCGCGCGGGCACGTCGTGGGCGAACGGCGGCACCGTTCCCGGCGCGTAGCCAAAGATGCTGGTGCACTCGGTGGGTCGGGCAAAGCGCACCTTCTTTCTGGCGACACCCAGGACCATACTCAGGAGACTCAAGTCGACCTTGGCGTCTTGGGGCAGCACAACGACGTACGGGGCCCCTATGTCTCATGAGCAAGAGTGACTGGTCCGTCATGTGGTACCGTTGGCAAGGATGCAGAGGCTGTTGGCGAGACGCACGCCGTTGGTGGCGTCAGTTAGTTCGCTTCGCGGCAACAACCGAATGCGCTTGTTTCGTGCTGCTTGACAAAGTCTGCAATGCGCGTCTGCGTCGTCTACCAATAGGGTCTTAGCTTAGCGAAAGCAGCAAAGCGACCGTACAACGGAGGCGGTCTTGGCGTGCTGTCGCGCATGCCGCAAGCGCACAATGTCGGCCACTTGCCGGCTTGGTGGCACGTCGCACGTGATCGACTCGATGCAGCCGGCATACAGCTCCTCGGACGATTGGCACAGGCGCTGGGCCATGGCGACGAGCACCCACGCATCAAGGGCGGCATACCTATTCCATCGATTGTACTAATGCTGTCGTCTCGTGCTGACACGTACTCGGCTTGCTTTGGCGTCAGCGGTCGCTTCTCCCAGTCCGAGAGCTGTTGTTTCTACAGCACCAGCCACCATGCAGCGTACGCACACAGTCGACGTGGTACCTTGTTCAGAGGCCGCCCCAGAACAAGCGCGGCGCCGTCTGACAAGCTTCGGCCCGTGTACGTCGGCTGCCACGAGCGAAGCAGCGCTCCCATCTACACATCATGATCAGATGCGATCGCACGATTGCGACATACATCCACGAGGCCGTGGACAACGTCGAATGTCGATTTGTCTGGAAACGTGTGCTTGAGCACTAGTGACTTTGGGTTGAGGGCTGCCAATCGAGTTGCTTACATAGTACGCTGTACCTCGGAGATCGTGCTTGAAGCCAAATCCGATCTTGAGGACCGACGCATGGCGCAAAATCGCTTCCACAACGTCCAAGCCTGTTGTAGTGGTCTACTCCATGCGTCAACGGACAAGCTTTTGGAGAATTGGAGCAACCTCGAGAGCAACGAGGTCGACGAGAAAGACGCGGTCCGCCAGCGCGAGCTGGAGGAGGCTGGCGAGGCACGTCTCATCTTTGGACACGAGCGGTCGCCACTCGACGTCGACACCGAGCCAGATGGGATGGTCGCCTTCCTCGACGCAGGCTACAACCGCGCCACTCGATCCCAAGCACATATCAACAACTAGCGTACTTAGCACCGACGTGTACAGATCTTGCATGGTCGCATCCGAGTCGCAAAATACGATGGCATCTGGCGGCAGCGACCAGCCAAGGCAACTCGCCTCCTCCTACGAGAAGACATTACATTGGCATGAATGCGAGTGAGCGCATGATGGTACGGGGCTCTCCAGCGATGAGAGGTTATCGATGCGGTCGACTTGCAGTTGGAACCTAGTACGCTACACGTTATGTGCCATGCAACCGAGCATCCTCGTCGACCGATCGTAGAGTTCTTTGGCGAGATCCGAGTTGCCGGCCATGGCCACATACTGGTAGAGCGTCGCCTACGACGAGCCTCATCCACTGTATTTCATAAATACATGGACTAATACCTGAAGCGACGCATCGGTTCCGACAAACGACGTGGCGATCGACCACTTTTTCTGTGCGCAGAGCTTCTCGAGCGCTTCGCGCCGAAACCAGCTCTCTACACTACGCATGACGCAAAATTTTACTTGTCTAAACTGTACCAACTTGCGGAAAGGTCGCTTGGAGACCGTACAAGTGCACAAATTTGTGGGCCTACGATCGACATTTGAAGTGACATTTCGACATTGTCATGACTGGTGCGGACCTTTTTGATGTCTTGCTTGGCCAGCGTGAGCTCGACAAGGTGCGCCGTCAGAACTACAGTGGCGTCCATATACGCCAGCATTCTTTCTAAAGAAATATATGTCAACCGTGCAGGCTCTTGCTGGGCGCGGCTTTGAGCAATTGCTCGGCCATGGACCAGCTGTTGGTCGCTACGAGCTGCTCCAAAAGCCACGAAAAGTCCCAAGATAGCGCCGGGAAGGCCGCCACGAGCTTGAGAACGCTCATGTACGCTTGGTTTTGCACCAGCGAGCGGCCGTACGCCAGCACGAGCTCGTCGTCGACGGCACAGAGCGTGAAAAGCCCAATGGCTTTGGTCACCACCTTGGCATCCTACAACCACATGCCGCATTGACAATGAAGCTGGTCGCTTACCACGGTGTTGGATCCGTCGAGGGCGCGGACGACGAGCGTCTGCAAATGGCCCAACGTTGCGTCGGCCACATACTGTGTGGTTTCGATCCGCAGCTCGTCCAGTGTCATGAGAAGCAAGTAGGCAATCGGCGCCGACGTATCGGTCCAAAAGTGCAATGTCAAGTCGACAAGCGTCGCTGCGCACGCCATGGGATCGGTCGAGCGCTGGCCAACGATCGTCGCCAAGGCTGCCTTGCAGACGCCAAAGTTGTTGACGGGCACCGCGTGGAAGAGCTCGCGCAAGAGGCTAGCACAGCCGTCGTCTCGAGCTTCCAACGATGCTTGGATGTCGCGCCAGCGCGGGTCGTCAAGACTCGGCATGGATCGCGGGCCAAGCGCGCACTCTGCCATGCTGCGGATTGCTACACCACACTATTCGGGTCCAACAGACATTGAATAGTGTTCTGTAACACTATTCAAATGGCAATCCTTGTATATAGTGTTGTGTAAAATACTGTGGATAACAGCATTTCCGTGCAAATCGTCGAAAAAATCATCCGGATGTCGAAAGAGTATCCGGTAGCTTCGATATTTTCGCGATCTTGACACAGACCATCAGAACGGCTTGTGCATGCGGCAGCGCAGAAGTCCAACCAAGTCGTCGACAAAGCCCATCATGTACACTCTGAGCGTCCTCCTGCCTCTCCTTGTGCTGGTATTGGCGCTGCTCTCGCAGGACGACCAGCCACTCGCGCTCAAGGTCGACGGCGCCGCGCCCGTCCGGGAGCCCGTGGTCGCCGAGCCCGCGCCAGCGTCCAAGCCGCGCTATAGCGCCAAGCAACGCCGCGCAGTGGGCTACTTGCAGACAGCCATGGGTCATTTTGAGGCGCAAAAGTGGCCGCTCGTTGTCGAAGAGTGTGAGAAGGCGATCGCCGCCGACCCGGACCTCGTCTTTGGGCATGCGCTCATGGGCAACGCGCTCAACGTCATGATGCAGTGGGAGCGCGCGGCCGACAGCTGGCGCAAGGCCACGGAGCTCGAGCCAACGTCCTTTGAGTTTTACTACCACCTCGGATTTGCGCTGTCGCAGCTCTCGCAGGACCAAGTCAACAACCAGAAGAAGCACACGATTGGCAAGCAAGCCATCGAGAGCTTCGAGACGTACTTTAAACTGGCCGAGGGCGACAGCGACGCGACGACCGAGCAAATGTCGTTAGCGCACGCGAGCCTCGCAGCCATCTACAAGGCGAACAAGCTCGCAGAGAAGCAGGAGCTGGCGCTTAGCCACTTTGAGGCCGCAGCCGCCCTCGACCACACAAACGAGCTCGCGTTCTTCAACATTGGGCTCTTGTACGCCGAGAAATACGAAAAACGCGGTGACGAGGCCGACCTTGAGAACGCACTGCGGGCGATCGAGCGCGCAGTCACTCTCGACCCGACCAACGCCAAGTACGTGGCGGTTCGGGACGCGCTGGTGGGCCATTCGAGTCCGGCCGAGCTCATGGCGGCCATGCAGCAGCTTTAACGCGCCGACATTCTTGATTCGTTGACCGATGGGTATAGAAATCTCTGTCAACAGACTCTATTACATTGCACACATGTTTTCGATGACGCCTTGCTCTACCGGTTTGCTAGTGGCGCGTCGCCAAGCTCGTCGCGGCTCCGCGCTGCGAAGAAGTCTCGGTTGCGTTGGATCTGGTTTAAGAGGGGCTTGGCATGCGGTACGAGCTGGCTCGTGAGCGTCCAGAGCGGCAAGACGACAAAGTCCAGAAAGTTGACTTGCAGCACATCCCGCATTTGCTATGTGGAACTATCGCACGGGTATATTGCGTGCGAGGGTGTCGCGCACCGTGTTCTCCATGTGGGCGTAATGCAGTGGCGGCGGCAATCCGAGATCGTGCATGCGCCGGGCTTGGTCGGCAAATTCAGCGCAGACCCGTTCCATCCTAGTAGAATAGTTGTGGTTTAGACAATATCGTCCATCATATGACGATACATACCAGAGAAAGGTCGTGGGCGGCGAAAGCGCCGCGCTGCCAAGGTCGCTCGTGTGTAGGATCCAGTTGAGGTACAACTGTTTCCGTTGGGCGATGCGCTGAGGACGTTGGGGTCGGCTTTCTCGGTCATGGCACTCACCAGCTCCGCGTGGTACTTGATGTCTACGCAGCAAATAATGTCGTACATCGAGCCATCATAGTCGCATTCAACCTGTGTAGAGAATGCATTGAATAATGCACTGGCGCAGCGTCGCGTACTGGGATGCATCGAGGGCCTCAAGCACTTGGCAGCTTGGGTCTACTAACATGCGTCAATCAAAGGTCCAATATATTTGATCCGATGCCAACTACCGCGCAAGAGGCCAAACAGAAGCGCAATTGAGTGGGACTCGAGCACCTACCGCAGCAGACAACACTATAAAACTGCGTCCGACACGGCAGCGCAGGTACCGAAATATCGTTGTAGCGGATCGCGAGCTCGGACGACGTGGCGACTTCAAACGCATTGTCGTTGCCGGGATGCCCGAGGTCGTGGCCGAGCGCGGCGAGGAGCACACCGAGCGCGTCCAGCTCGCTAATGGTTGGAAGACGGTCGGCTGCGAGCAAAAATAGGTCAAGTGCGTCACGCTAAACGCATGGTAAAAGCTGTGGTAGGGTAGCTCGCGGTATCTATGACATAGTATGGTCACGGCTCTTGTGGACTGGACGATGTATCAACTTGATACAAGGCCCGTACCCGAGTTGCAGGGCGTCGAGGAACGTCTTGAACGTGACGACTTCGATCCGAAAAGTATCGAGAAGTCGGTAGCTCGAAAACATGGCGACGACCAGTGCCTTGAGCTCCAGAAAGGTCTTTTCGAACACGTTGATGTCGATCTCGAGCAAGTCGGGGGACGGGACGAGAAACCGCGTGGCTTGTGGCGCCAACGCGGTCATCGAGACACTGCCCCTGAGCTTGACGCGCGCGAGCTTGCTCGCTGCTTCTTGATCGCGTGAAAGGTTGCAAACTCGTTCATTGTGATGGTCTCGAGGCCGCTCGCCTCCAAGAGCGACCGAATGCGTTCGTGCTGCTTTGCCATCGCATGCTACGCATGATTCATACTTATCATGGACGAGGTTGGTCCAAGAATCGACAGTACCTCGTGGTGGAGCCGCGAGACGCGCTCCCGGTCCGCGTGGACTTTGGCAAACATGAGCAGCGCAGGATGTTTCTCCATGATGTGGCTCATCGCCGACGCAAACACAAGCAGGAACGGCGTGTCGTACGCTTGCACGTGGCGCAGGTCGGCGTGCAGCGTCGTCGCCGACGTCTTGTGCAAGGCTTGGCTCACCTAATCCAAGAGCGTCCTTTTTTGCTTTACATGCAATTGCTACCGCGATAACGTCGCCGCGGGCATTGCAGATCGGAACCACGAGACACGCATGGGAGCCCGCGCCAGAGGCGTACTCGGTCGCCACGCCCATAGCATCGACGCGGACATCAAGGTACCACCGCGTCGCCTTTGTCTACAATAAGGGACAATACGATCTTGGACGTCCATGAAATAGTGTACCTCGACCACCGCGCCGACGACACCGTCCCCGAATGCAACGTGCTTGCCGCTCGAGATGCCGCTGCCGTTGAAGCTCCAGAGCTCGCGGTGTACTCGGTCGCAGACATAGAAGCGAAAGTCCTTGGTTGCAAAGAAGGCGGTGCCGGCTGCACAAATGAGCTGCATCTTGCGCCCGCCGTCCGCCGTCATCCACACCTCGTTGATGAGTTCGAGAAACTTGACGAGCAGCGTCTTTTGGTGCAGAAGCAACCCAACATCCGACGTGAGCTTGTCGATCTCGCACCCGCTGACCATGATGGCGCGCACGAGCTTGAACACATTGGGCTCGCACGCCAAGGACGGCGCCGACGTTGAAACACACAGCACACTGTAGTAGTCGGCGGTCAAGGACGGGATCGCGACGACGGCCGCCGACAATACCGCGTCACTGACGAGCGATTGCACCAGCGCGAGGTCACTGCGCGCGGCAAGAGACCCGACACGCGAGAGGAGTGACGTGAGCTGCGCAAACGTAGGGCCTTTTGGTTGTGGAAAGAGGCGGACCTCCGTGTCTCCGGAGCTCGTCGCTGTCTGCAGAATGCGCTCGGAGCCGGTCGTAATCTGAAAAACCCACGCAGACTCTGCGCCGACGAGCTGGACGACGCCGCGCAGCGCCTGCGTCAATGCCGCGTTTGCACTTGGTGGCGGTGGGGCCTGGACGAGCTTTGTGATTTGGAGCGCGTTCGGGCGAAGCGCGGGCGATGGACTCGCTTCTTTATTGCTACTGCGTCGTCGTCCTTGCAGTAGGTTGCCAATCGCGGCAATGAACGGCGGCAGCAGCACGGGGCAAAAATAGTGCTCGTTGAAGCAGCGCAGCTCGACGACCGCCGTCAGGACGCCGCGGACCAAGATCGGGTACGCGAGGTAGCTGTGGGTGCGCGTGCCGAGACGCCCGTCCACGTCCGAAGCGACATTGTACGCACCGTGACGCTGGATGTTGAGAACAAAGACGGGGGAGGGGTCGTCGGGAGCCCCCCGTTGGAGTAGGAGTCCCCCCGGCAGACTCTGGACCAAGCTGTGGTTGGTTTCAAGGAGGTCCCGCGACGTAGCTGCGCGCACGTGCAAGTACATGTCGGTCACCATGTAGATCACAATGCAATCTACGTATCGCGACGCATGGGAATTGACGCTACGCTAGAACGTACCAGCACCGAGGACGCCAAACGCTTCATACAGCGTCTCCTGGAGCATCATGGTCACGCGCGCCGTGTCTTGCAGTGATGCATCGTCAAGCCGTAATGATGCTAGATACCTAGATTGTAGCGCTTCGTATCGTTCATCGCAATAGGAGGAAGGCGCCGACCGATAAAAGTCGAGTCGGCGAAAGGTCTCGTCGATGGTAGCGCTGGCGACGGGGGGCGCCGACGAGAGCAACTTTTTCTCTAGCACTTGCTCGACGTTCAAGCTACGCACTGTGAATTCGTTGCATCCTTTCACGCAAGTACCTCGAGTGGCGAGTCGGTGACCGCGCAGGTGGTTTTTCTACACGGCCCCGTCCTGTGAGACAAAATGGGCGTGTGTCAACGGCACCGTCGCGTCAGTCGTGGGTGGGTGGCGCGGGGGCGAGGCCTTGGCGCGGGGCGACGCCACCACGATGCTGCGAAACTCGCTCCCGCCGCCTTTCCTCGGGCGCATTGGCGGCTTGTGGAGCAGTTTCGAAGAAAACGCTTTGAGACGGCGTCGCATATTTTTACAACTTACACGACGAAATGACGCGATGTAAATGTTCAAGATGGGATTCTTTTGTCGTTGGGGCTACAAATCAATCGACGGCTCAAGCACTTCCGCGTGCTTCAGTCACGCCTCCAACATACTATCGGCAAATACCCTATCTGCTTCCACGCAGTCGTGGATATCACACAGCTAGATATCGCCTGTGGGCCCAAACGATTGGGAGTGCGATCAAGCAATCAACTTTCCATCCATCAACGTCGTTTCGTCGAATTCCCGCATCCCCCAGAGTGCAGTCTTCTCGTGCTGTGTTATGTCTTCGATCGTAATACAGTGTATTTAATGCTATACTGGTGCAATGTACGTGGAATGACGTGTTGTGCTTGTGCGCACCGGCTTGGATCCCACGAGAGCAACCGTGAAATACGTAGACGACGAAACGGGCTTCGTTTCAACGCCGCACATGAATACTGTTCACATGTGTAAAATAGAGTTTCTTTACGTTAGCAAGTATTAAATAGAGGTAGATTCGCGATCGCAAAACTCGTAGGAGGTTAGGAGGAGGAGGTGAGAGAAGGGTATCGATCCGTGTGAACAACAACATCCATCCCGACCGGGCCACGAAGGCGATCTGATTACACTGTTGTGTCCTGCACGGAAAGTGTCCATTCATTGGTGAAAATGATTGGTTTTATTGGATGCTTCTACCCAATCGCGTACCATCAATAAAACTCTTGTAGTAAATATGGCAGGATGCCACAAATACCTGCCCACGCGCTACCTCGCGTCGCAGCAAGTAGGATTCCTTCAAAGCGACAATCGCAGTGGTATAGACATTGACTCGCATAGCGTGTCTTTTGGACCAGCCCTCCATGGGCCTCAAAATACTACCCTCACCATAGTCGTTTGTTCGTGCGCGATCGCATGCGTAGGTGCAAGGAGGCGCGCTGGCACTTATGTGTGGCTATTTGTGGCAACAGACGTTCTCCGCACCGCTGATCGCCACATGCACCGGCAGCTGCATCGATTCCGCGCACTTGTGCCGCTTGCCGCCGCAGCGTGGGCGGCACCGCCTCCCGCCCGCAACGAGTCCATCAACGATCGCTACGCCGTCGGCAAGCAGCTCGGCGTCGGCGGCTTCTCGGTCGTCAAGGCCGCACGTGACAAGACCACGGGCGCTGACGTCGCGGCCAAGTTTTTCGACATGAAGAGCGCGTCCATCGATGAGATCGAGGCCGAGGTACGGTGACATGATCGTCGAATGCTTGGCGCTTTAAGCGGCGCGTAGATTGCAATGCTGCGCTCGATCGGACAGCACGCCAACATCGTGTCGCTCCGAGATGTCATTTACGAGCCAACGCGCATCATCATGATCATGGATCTTGTCCGAGGCGGCGAGCTCTTCGACTATATCGTGGAAAAGGTGCGAGGCCGTGATGCGATCCAACGATGACGCGGGTCTACTAGGGCTCCATGACCGAGGCCGACGCGAGTCGCATCCTGCGCGACGTCTGCTTGGCACTGGACCATCTGCACCACCGCGGTGTCTGGTGCGCCGATACACTGTGGCTACCGCGTGGATGCTAAGGAAGCGTACTCGCCTAGTCACCGCGATCTCAAGCCCGAGAATCTCCTTCTGACCGACACGTCGTCACATCCAGGCATCAAGATTGCGGTGCGTCGGTCACGCTCGCCACATAGTCTCATGGTATGTGCTAGGACTTTGGGCTAAGTCGGCGGCAACAGATGGGACAGTCGATTGTCGAAGACTGCCCCACCGGCACCATGTACGCTTTCGAATCTGAACCTCAATCTGAAAAGCACGTCGCCATGATGCTAGGGTGTATTGGGCCCCCGAGATTATCAAGCGCGCGCCGCAGGACGTCGGTGTCGACATGTGGGCCTTTGGCGTCTTGGTAGTGGCACCGATTTGGCTCTTCCAACTAACGATGGGCGTTGTGATATAGCTCTACATTACGCTTACGGGCATTCACCCGTTTGATCCCAAAGGCAATGCGTCTGATGCGCAGATCCTCGCGCTTGCGGCCAAAGGCGCTTACGACAGTAAGAGCTGTGGTCAATTATATAGCGATATGCAAACGACAGTATATACATAGCGGGCAACCCGTGGTATAGTAACCTCTCCGCGCCAGCCAAAGACCTCATTGCGCACCTCCTTGAATTGGACCCGAAGCGGCGCTACACGGCCGCGCAAGCGCTCGCACACCCATGGATGCTCCATCGCGACGGCACGACGCCTCTCTCCGACGGCCTCACGTCGCGCTTGCAGGCGTACCGCCGCCTCCAAAAGCTCCGGGCCAACATCCTCACGGTGATTTTAAGCCAAACCAAGCTCAACGTCGCGAGTCTCCCGCTGTCGTCGCCATCGCGCCTTCTCGTGCGGCGTGCACGCACGGCCAACATTGACATGTACATGGAGGTCTTTCTCGTCTTCGACAAGGACGGCAATGGCTTTGTCTCGCGCTCGGAACTCGGCGCCGCGCTCCAGTCTCTTGGGCAGCGCCTCACCGAGTACGTCCCTCGAGTAAAAATGTTCGAAGGACCTCATGCCTCTTCATGTAGGCGCGAGATTGACGCGATCATGGGCATGGCCGACGTCGACGGCGACGGCGGCATCTCGTTCGACGAGTTTGTGAGCATGATGAACTCGAGCTTGTTCAAGTGGGGTGCTGTCGACGAGACCGATATGCACGTGGCCTTCGAGATCTTTGACACGAACCACGACGGCTTCATCTCGGCCGACGAGCTAGCGTACGTGGTGAGTCTCTTCGGGAACGCGACGCCCATGTCGGAAGCCGAGGTGCTCGACCTCATGCGTGCGATCGATGCGAACGGCGATGGCAAGATTGACTACACGGAGTTTGCGGCACTCATGGGCAGTATGCTCAAGCAAAACGACTAAGTTGCATGCTTTTTGAACACCAAATATGTCGATACCACTCTGTCCTTCTACGTCAACACTCGGAAACACAGTGCATAGCCCGATTCCAGGATCGATACAACGAATTGGACGACTTGGGTGGAATTGCGATCAAGTTGTTGGGTCCCACACTTCGTTCAATGGACACAATAATGGTATTGCGAACGAGATGCATGGCACCGTCGACGGTGCAAGACGCCCCTCTCATACCCACTTGGTTGAAGATGACGAATGCGCTACATAGGCATAGAAGAGAAAAACTCTAAGAACGTAATCCAGTTCCCGCCAGGAAACGAGGACTGATGTTCCTATGTCTTCAAATGCACAGAAGAAGAAACGCAGTGCTGCGACAACTCTGCGGTAGTCAATGCGAACGCTACATTGTTGAACTGGGAAAATGATGACGACGATGAGCGAGGCACGGGCCGTCCATCCTTGCGTGCACGAGGCTGCTAGAAGTGCCGGTCACTTTTCGAGTTGCCCCTCCAGCACGCCGTCAGCGGCCAGTCGCAGTGGGCGCGTCCTTCCAGTCGAGTACCAGCATACAAGGTAAGTCGCCCAGGCATGTCCGACGCAGGGAGAGTCCTGGGATACAAGGTGACGATCCAATGCACCCAAGAAGCTTCGATGGGAACTCGCGTTCTCAGATTTGAGGGTGTTCACATTCGTATCGAGACTCCAAAACTAGCGCAATCCGTCGTCACCTTCTGACTCAGAAATTTAGGTTCCTGGCTCAGACGCAGTTCTTACCAGTTGCACGGACGAGCTGCAAGGTAGAAGACGCTCGATGCAGCAACGCACTCTTATAATAAGCAGGGACGTCGATCAGGTGTAGTGTCGCTCTCTGCACCTTGCGCCTCAATTTGATGGTCGTTTGGCGGTGCAATGCGGCTCTGCTTTAACGTACCTCATCTACTACTGTACAGTGCATTGTCGTTGAGAACCAATTGGCTATGCCCACGCGACGACGACGACGACGACGACGGTCCCACTTACCCACACCGTTTTGAGTCCAAGGTCTGTCCTTACATGCCACCATCCGCTGCAACTCTTGGTATGCAAGGTAAAGGCCCCGCAGACGTGCGTCGCGTCGACGCTGTCGTTCCTTTGAGAAGCTCACTCGTGTGCTGTTATTACTCTTGGTTGCGTTGGTCTCTTCTCCGTACAATCACCTACCTACCTACCGGTACATCATTTGCCCACCACAAAAGACGACGCCATCCCACCGTCTGTTGCTAGCGCCCAAACAGCTGGTTCGGAAGCTGCCACGTGGAACTCCCAACGCAGGTCCCACTACCGCTCGTGTCTGTTCTTGTGGTCGGGGCACTTTTGGTGGCAAAACGAACTTGAGTGCTCACTTTTCCTTTTGCGGCCTTTCGCTTCCATGGTCGCACGACGCAACGAACTCGCACCGGCCGAGCGGCTCTCGTACGTAAGCTCCACAACGGGCATCATCAAGGGGGGTCGCGACGACGATTTTGCCGAGTCCAAGACGCCTGGCGAGCTCGAAGACGGTGCACTTCGCAACGGCGACGCGCCCATCTACACATCGCCCGAGATTCTGGCCCTCCTCTTCCAGTATGCCGCGATCGGTGTCGTCTACGGCGGCATGAACGGCATGCAGTACCCGGTCTTGACCGGGTACTTTACGCTCCAAGGCAACGTCCTCAACTCGGCGACAGCGCTCATGAGTCTTGGCTGGTCGCTCAAGGTCTTTTTTGGGATGCTCTCGGACTGCGTCCCGATCTTTGGCTACCACCGCAAGCCATATATCCTCGTCGGGTGGATCCTCACGGCCGTGCTCCTCATCGTCGTCGCGCTCAAGCCCGCGGGGGAGCCGGCGCCGGACCCCGAGGCCGCCTCGAACGGATCGACGCTCGCGCTCCTCTGCGCGGTCGCTTGCTTTTGCTACATCATGGCCGACGTCGCCCAGGACGCGCTCGTGGTGTCATATGCGCAGCGGGAGCCGCTCGCGCAGCGCGGCCGCCTCCAATCGATGATCTACGCCGTGCGCACGGTTTTCATGGCCGTCATGTCGGCCATCTCGGGCTTCTGCCTCAACTCGGAGCGCATGGCTGGCTCGTACGATTGGGACATTGGTGTCAACGGGTACTTTTGGATCATGGCGGCCACGTCATTGCTCAACGTGCCGGTCGTGTACTTCTTCCTCAAGGACGTCAAGGCGCCGACGCATATCTCTGTCTCGACGTACCTCGAGCAATTCTGGTCGCTCGCGCAGAAGCGGGTCGTGTGGCAGGTCATGATCTTCAACTTTATGTTCTCGCTTTTCACGTCGTACATCAGCACGACCGCGTCGTCGTACGTGGCGCGCTACTGGGCCGAGGTGGACAACCTCAACTCGTCGCTCATCAGCATCATCTCCAACCTCATCTTCGCGACCGTCCTCGTCGTCACCGGCAAGTACGGCACCCATTGGAACTGGCGCTACGTGCTCATCATTACGACGATCACGACCAACATCATCGATGCGATCGTGCAATTCTGCACCATCTACGACGTGGTCCGCAACCAGTGGTTCTACCTCGGCGTGCCGCTCTCGGAACAGCTCCCGGCCGGCATCAACTTTGTCGTTGGTACGTTCGTCATTGTCGAGCTCGCCGAAGAAGGCAGCGAAGGCATCATGTACGGTCTCCTGACGACGATTACAAACCTCCCGGGCGTCTTTGGCCCGATGATCACGAACGTGATTGACGCCAACTTTGCCGTCCGCAGCGAAGACATTAAGGGCGACCTCCCCGAAACGCGCACGCAGGTCGCGTACACGTACATCATTGCGTACTCGGCGACCGTCATTGGCTGCCTCTGGGTGTGCATTTTGCCCAACCAAAAGGCGGCCGTGATGGAGCTCAAGAAGCACGGCGGCAGCTACCCCAAGGTCGCAGCCTTCATCTTTTATGCCTTCTTTGTCATTCTCGCCACGTCCATCACCGGTACGATGACATCCATGTTTGACTCGACCAACTGCCTCAAGCTCGCGGGCGGCGACGGCTGCCCAGAGGGCACGTCGCAGCTCTACTTGCTCGGCATCTTTGTGCCTGCCGTCGTTGCTCTCGTTGCGATTGCTCTCGTCTACAAAAAATCGCGTAAGCCATTCGCTGCGCGTGGCGTCGTACATCCTGTTGTAAATAAAATAATGTGTTGTGAGCAGATCGATCTCGGGTGTTTTTGTTTGAAGGCGAGCACATGCCACGGGGAAGGCTTCAGCACACAGCTGTCTTTGCCAAGCAGGATGAAAAATCGCACCCTGTTCAATGCATGGGTCCACGGACAACGCCATGCTCGACCTTCCTCTCAAGAGCTGTTAGCGCTAGGGTTAGGGCTGACTGTGGGACAGTGTACTGGTTGCACGCCAATAACAGATGCAATTGCAACGACGCTACAGAAGAGTGCCACTGGAAGAGTGCATGGACCGAGCGAGTTGCACGTGCTGAAGCAAAGCCATGGCGTTGATACCGACAACAAAGCATGGGCTCTTGATGGAGTGCTCAATTTTATGTGCGGTAGTTTGGTTCTGGTAATCCAGCGGGAGGAAAGGCTGCTTCGAGTGCATTGTAGCGAGTGCATGGTGGCAGATACCACATCGAGGCGTCCGCCAAGATAGGCTACGCCAGAATGCATCTTTCCATGTCGGCACGGGTTTGAACTTGCATATGTAATCGCAAGGAATAGGCATGCCCTTTCTCATCGTGACCAAGCTGCGCTATAGTGCATAGCCTGCGTAGTAGTTGCTTGCTGCAAGACTACAAATGGCTGTTGTCGTCCCCTTCGTCATGCCCATCACCGGCAGCCATTCGACATCAAGTAGTGTGGATGCCGAGCGTTTCGCACTAAATAGTGTGCAGCGCCAGGTGTTGCGCTCGTTGAAGATGCGAGACAACGGCGATGGCGCGCCGTTGTCGACAGCGCACTAACGCACTGCTAAGCTCACTGCTTGCCAAGAGACCTTGCTGCTTGCATACAGTCAATAGGTTCAGACCGCAACGTGATCTAAGGCGATAGGAATTCCTGAAATCGAGCAAAAAGCCAGCTGGCCCTGCATACAGCACCTCGCCGGCTTCCACGCGATTCTACCACCCACAAGCTACGTATACCGAGCTCGAACCGCAGCAGTGCGCGCTGTAAGCATGCAAAGAGCCGTTTAAGTGTTTGGTTTCCCAGCGACGGAGAAACCCAATAAAGTTGGGTGCGCCAAGCCATATCACACTATTTACCGCACGTCGATCCGACGTGTCGCTCTGCCACTTTGTCATCGTTGTACGTGAGATGGCACCGTCGCCGCGTCGCCCGACCCCGCCCGCAGACTCGCCAGGTACGCCCGGCTTTGGCGCCGACGACGACGTCTTTGAGCTCGACGACGCCAGCGGCCACGTCTTCATTGCGCCGACCGGCGACCTCCATGGCAACCGCCACCTCGTCGCCGACGCGACACCGCCGTACTTTATGAGCTCGGTCGCACACGCGAGCGTCACGTCGGAAGACGACGACCACGAGAAAGACGAGCCGTCGCCTGTCGTCGCGGCCGCGCCCCGTGCGAGCCGGTACCACTCGGCGATCTCGGGCCTCAAGTCGCTCTCGTCTGCACCGTCCAACCTCCTCGGTAAAGGCAAGTACGCCAAAGCGCAGCTGCTCTCCAAGATCCCGTACAAGAAGGCCAAGACGCGCGTTTCGAACCTGCCACCGCCGACGCTCTGCTCCGAGTGCCCGCCCAAGGCGCCGTCCAAGCTCAGTCTCTACCGGCAAAAGTCGGCGCCGCCGCCCATGTGGACGTGCGTGGCCTGTCCGCACGTGCATCTGTGCGAGTCGTGCTATCGGTCAGGCGTTCACGGTCTCGAAGGCTCGGACGCGATGGAGACGTACGACGAGCTCATTTCGGATCTCAAGTGGATGAAGGCCTGCAAGGCGTTTACGAAGCCGCTTCTTCGCATGCTGCGGCAGGACATTTGCAACCACTCGCCGTCCAAGTACCAATTCATGTGCGCCTGGCTCGCCGACATCCTCGGGACCAAGCCCGTCGCGAAGATCACGATGCGCGGCGTGGCCATGAAGGACCTCCGCGCCGACGCGCGCCAAGCGTTTGTCGCGGCGCTCATGCCGCTCGTAGCGAATCGAAGCGACTTGGATGTCAACATTGAGTGGGCGCCGAGTGCCGACGACAACCAACTGGAGAATCTCCGGCTATGGATCTCGGACAAGAAAGGCCGGCGCGAAAGTCCGTTCGACACGTCACTTTTGACGACCGAGCTCCACGACCACGATGCTGCCTCGTGACAAGAGACCGTGAAATGTACTATTGTGTCATATGCTATCTACTACACCGAGTCTTTGGCTTGTCTACAGAAAGCATGAGCAACGAACGCATTATTGGTGCCAATGAATTGGCGTAGTACATCGTGTCCGCCGCGTCCTGGAGCTCCCGACGCAGTGCACGGGCGTAGAGGAGGGCACCGCCGCACGCGACGACCATCCCGATGGCATTCCCAGGTGCGAGGGATACGCCAAAGTAGGCCACGGAGAAGAGAATGGTTAGCACGCGCCGAGAGGCATTGACGACCGCGTGGGTCGTCATATCGGTCGCAACAAGCACACTGTACGACGCCTACGAATCCATGTCAGTGGGCAGCATTCCTTGCATCTACGGACGCGATGATAGGTATAAAAGCCCACGCCATTGACAAGACCGACAAGAACGTGCTGGGGTTGCAGTTGGATCCAGCGGACGCCGTTAATTGCCCACGAGACAGTCGCGCCGAGCCACTAGTCGTAGTCGATTGGCACAAGTGCATATCGACATACCGCTCAAGGACCTGGAAAAGCATACCATACAAGAGCGTAGCCGCAAAGATGTGTTCGAGCGGCAGAGCGCGCTGCAGTTGCTTGACGAGAAGCGACCGAACGGGGAAGACGATGTTGGCGACCATGACCATGGCCAAGCCCAGAATGCGAAAGGACGCGTTGTGGTACGCAGAGAGACCGACGCCTAGAACGATCGGGCCCAGCGCCACGAGGCGTCGCCTACGAGCAGTTGTACCCTGCGTTGCTGCTGTTGTGCGTGCACCTGCTCACGGGGGCATCGCGTCGCAGCCACGTCATGGCCACGGCCACCGTCACAAGAGGCTCCAACGCACGCAGCGTCTCGCTGATCGAAACGTGCATGAGCTCAAAGCCGCCGTTGAGACAAGAAACGCCGATCGCAAATGCCAAGGCGGCGAAGAGAAGGCTGGATTCTTGGGCGTCGCTGAGGACGGTCTCGGGCGACGGGCGTGGCGCGGCCCAGAGGGCGTGGCAGATGTAGGCCAGCGTCATCTGCAGTGCAGAGAGCGTATACGGGCAGTGGATCTCGGATAAGATCTGCTTGGACGTCACGCCGCAGAGCATGGACCCGACGAGCCAGGCGACGACGCTGCGGCGGACGGTTGTCTCCATCTCGGATCCTATGTGCGATGCCATTGGTCGCGACGGTGGTCCTTTGCACCAATCCAAAAGCAGCATCTCCATTTTCAACAAGCCCTTCATTGGCTGAAAAGCCCATTCTACCGCGATGGGATTGGTCAATGTATACCATTAAATTCTTTTTAGCCAATGAGATAAAACGGAGAATCGTATTGCGTCATCGGCCCAATCCATTTGGACGGACGAGCAAGCAGCATGTCGTTGGCGTTCCTGGCAAAGAAGAGCTGGCATACGTCCAACCTCAAGGTAGACGCATCCTCCATGCCTCATGGTCTCATGCATCGTGCTCCTAGAACGTCGAGAAGGTTTGGAAGGCCGAGCAGAAGCATGCGCAGGAAGAGAACAAGCTCCTCGAACTGCGCAAGAACCTCGAAGAGGAGCGCCAACTCAAGGAGCTCCGTGAGATGCAAGCCAAGATGTCGGGCGGCAAGGTGGATCAAACGCAGCGCGTCGACTGGATGTACGAGGGGCCGATGGCGGCGTCGCAGACCGAGCGAACGGCCGAAGACTACTTGCTCGGGAAGGAATACACGCCCGCGCCCGAAGAGAACCAGCTCAAGCAGCTCGCAGCGCAACCAGGCTCGCTGTACATGAGCGCCGCGCCATCGGCCGTGAACGACACGTTCTCGCGCCTCAACGAAGACCCAATGATGATGATCAAGCGCCAGCAAAAAGCCGCGCAGCTCGCAGTGCTCAAGAACCCGGCCAAGATGAAGCACCTCAAGGACAAGGTCGAGCAAGAGCTCTCGGAGCGCAAGGCTGCTAAGAAGGCCAAGAAGGAAGCCAAGAAGGCCAAGAAGGAAAAAAAGAGGGCCAAAGACTCCTCGCCGCCGCGCGCGGCGAGCCGCGAGAAAACGAGCAGCGGTCTCGCCCGCGAGCACCGCGCTGCGCAGCGCTCGATGAGCCCCATCCGGCATCGAAACGAACGCTCTCGAAGCCCTCGTCGCCGTAGTCCATCAAAGGATCGTCGTCGTTCGCACAAGCGCTCGTTGAGCCCACGGCGACGGAGCCCGTCGCTCGACCGGCGGCAAAGCCCCTCGAGAAGCAAGCGCCGCCGTTCGCGAAGCCCAAGTTTGCGGCGAAAGCGCAGCTCAAGCCCGCGGCGTCACCGACGCTCTCCGAGCCCGCGCCGACGCTCTCCCAGCCCGCGCCGTCGGTCACCGAGTCCGCGCCGCCATCATCGGTCGCCGAGCCCTCGCCGCGGTCGTCGCTCACCAAGTCCACGTCGCGGTCGTCGTTCGCCGAGCCCTCGCCGTCGGTCTCCTAGCCCGCCGTCGACCAAGGCCGCAGTGACGGAATCGCCGGCCAAGGAACCTACCAAGGCGCAGCCACCCCCGCGCAAGGGCTACGGTCTTATTGGCGGTGAAAACGCGGTACACATCTTGTACGATGAATTTCATTTCTTATACCTCCATTAGCGCAAGTGCAAGGACGTTGACACGGAGAGCTTGGGCCCGAGCCGCAAGCTACTCGAGCTCGCGCGCCAAAAGAAGGAACAAGAGGCAGCCGCACTCGACGAGCGACTGAAGCGCGCGCGCGTGATGACGCAAACCGATGCGTCGGACCGCGAAGCGCGTCTGCGGGAGATGGCCGAGGACGCCCAACGCCGCGAAGTCATCTTGGAAGAGCGGTTGCGCGCCAAAGAGGCGGCCAAGGCCAAAGAGGATGCGTTGCCGCAGGAATCGGCCCACGGCTCGAACCCGACGTTCCTCCAAGAGCTCAACCACGCGGCGTATATTGGCTCGAACGAAACGATGAGCGAACGCTTGAACCGCAACAAGCATTACATCCAGCGCAATGCCAACAGCAACAACTTTATGAAGTAAAAGAATCAAACGCTTCTTCCATCCAACAATGTTTTTCGACGTGCACGGGACGAGTCCACACCCCTTTCAAGGGTATACGCTTAACGTGTCCATCACTCATGTCACTCGTTGATCCGAGAGTGATGGATGCTCTAGACCACAATGCACCACCAGCTTGCACCACCCATCCATCGCACCACGAACAGCCCTTGCTATTGCGTCGGCGCGATGGGACGGACTGACGCGTAAATGTGCCGGTACCATACCGGCAGTCGACGACTCGGTTGTGTGTCGAGTCATCTTGACACAGAAACAAGTGGACGCGACGGGATCCACCGGGTGTCTTGACCACGATCTCATGTGCGACAGGGACTGTCGAGACGAAAAGGGCCGTCTCGTCGACGCGTGGGTGCGACGCGACGACTGTAAATGTGTAGCCATATACTACGACGCTATCCCATGGCAACCTTGGCACGAGTTGTTACCCACTCGCAGCACAGAACGCACAGAGAACGGAGATCATTAGTAGTCGTGATGTCTTATTAAAGCAGCTGCGCGAGTGCGACGAGACCAAGGAGCAGCATCGTAGCCGACGTGGTCGACGCTGCCGACGGCACCTTGCCCGACTTGCACATTTGGACGAGGTTTTGCATGTTGAGAAACGTCGCGGGCGTCACCTGCGCAAAGGCCGAGTCGGTCGTGCCAATGGCCTGGCACTCGACGGGAATGCCCGCGACAAAGGCCGAGAGCGACTGCACGCACTGCGCGTTGGCGCAGAAGCTGGCGGCGTTCCCAAGCGGGCACGACGCGAGCGGCGTCCAGTAGGTCTGGAACGCAGTCTGGCACGCAGTGTTTACGACGCTGGTGGTAGCAGGCGTCGTGGTGTTGGTCGAGTTGGCCGCAGACGCGCAAGCGACGAGCGCAACAAGCAGGAACATACGCAGCATGGAGGCCATGGTGGTGGAGCAGGGAAGCAGCAGAAATGGGATTTCTAGCCAGTCTCGCCGGCCGCGCGGATGTAATGCATCTGTCCAGACTCAATAGCCAATGGCATCGCCCGCATGCGAGGAAATTCCACCAATCGTAGACCACGTCGATCGCGTCGCCCGTGGCGTTTCTGACACCATAGTGCAGCGCCAGTAATTGCGCTAGGTTTTGCGACGCGTGATCTCATTGGCCAAAAAGATGTAGACGCTGCAACCCAGCATGAACCCAGGCACGTGCGCCCCGACCTCCTCGTCGCATTGCGACTGTAGTTGCTCGTGCCATGGCCACCTTGTGACTATGAGGTACACATCGTGTAGCCTGCAGCTTGCAGGTGCGAGATCTAGGCGCGAAATGGAACGAACGGTATCCTGAGCAAACACAGCCCCGTCGTGGTGCCACGTCAAGAGTGCACAAGTTCAGTTGGACATTCCGATCTGCAGTGCGATTTCCAGGCGACGCCTACACAAGCGCTTGAGTCTGTTGGAGCCAGAAAAGAGTGTTGGACGTCGTCGTGCTTGATGCACGTCGTTCGCATGGTGCCCAAGCGTTATCACACCAAGATTCTGATTCGCTGACGTGGCGGCGCTTGTCTAGCCCACTTGTAGTAGTTATACTGTTGACTGTGGTCCCATCCCTGGCGCGTCATGCGTATTCCTCCTGCGCGCACCGCCGTCCATGATTGTACTCAGTCGACGTTGGCTTCGAAATCCCACGTCCCCGCTCGAATGGCTTCCGCAAAATATCAAGCGCGCGTCCATTAAGAAAAAATCGAAGCACGCATGTCCGTCCCCCACAATCGCGTGTCGCTTCGCTCCACATGCGTATCACAATGCAGCGCCGTCGCGGTAGAGGCGCTTAGCCACCTCGCTTGTGCGAAGATTCGCTGTCAGATTCACTCTTCGCAGCGCGAATTCACAGGGCATTTCAACCTCGGTCGAGTGATCGCGGCGAGGCAAAAATAATATAAATTCTGGCAAGGATACTGCGTGATCGGATTCGCGGGGCGTCGCGAATTAAAATGGACGGACCTCGCTATATGAAAGGTATGGCGTGCCACCGCGTTGCACTTGGTTTCAATATTAAAATACACGACAAAAGCCCGTGCCACGCTCTGAATCTTCAACCCAATTATCCGGTTAAGGCAATATTTCAACCAATCACAGCTCGTTTCGTGACATCCAGCGCACCCAGTGTGCAGTGGGCTTCGCGCGGATCGTCCGGATAATGGTCGCATACAAACGCCAAGAGCCACTGAACCTTCACTCGGCGCAAAAAGCACCTTGGAATTTAATGGATTAGAAATCATTTCCGAATTTTCCGAGAAGCAAGTAAGTCCTGATTGCGCCCGACCCGCCCATGCGCCAGATCAGCCCGATGCAAGCACGACGAAGGGGACGCAACTGCCCACACGACCTCGTGAAGCTCGCCAAGAAGTACTCGCCCGTGCTCGTCAAGGGCTTTAGCACCGGCAACATTGCCGTCGTCGACAAGCGCAGCTGGCTTGAAGTCTGCGACCGCAAGCACCGGTACGGCGCCAACCTCCGCGCGTACTACAAGGAGTGGAAGCGCTACGAGGGCCCGAAGCCAGGCTTTTGGGAGTGGCTCGACGACGAGTCGGTTGAAGTCGACGGCGTCCCGCGTGCCAAGCTCGAGAGCGAAACCGTACTCTACTGCGACAAGGCCGAGCGCCAAAAGTTTGCGCTCACGTTCCGCGATGGCATGCTGTACACAGTCGCCGACGACGCGCCCGTCGAGACGGGCGACGATGGCTGGATCTTTGTGCTCCGCGACGGCGTCCTCTATGGCAGCGAGAAGGTGACGACGCAGGTGCCCCGCATCCACCACACAAGCTTGTCGGGCGGCGAGTGCGTCCAGACCGCGGGCATGATGGTCGTCTCGAACGGCACGCTCAACATTATTTATCCCCACAGCGGCCATTACCGGCCGTCCGAGAACGAAGTGCTCGTGCTGCTTCGCTTCCTCGAAGGCCATGGCATTGAACTTGAAGACGTGCTCGTCGACGTCCAGCGCATCCAAAAAGTCTCGCGCGAGCGCTCCAACAACGTCAAGGTCAAGAAGCTGGACAACGCCCATTTCTGGAACGGGCGGATGGCCCTCGACTTTTTGGAGCTCAAGGACTTTGTGTGGCACAGCGACTTGTTTGTCGACCTCGAGCGCTGCGTCGCACACATTGAGCTCCAGCGCCACCACCACCTCGCCGAGGCCGAGCAGCAGCGACTCATGAAGGCGCTCGCGCTGCCGCGGACGTCGTCGTCCGAGTGCGTTTGCGGCGACGACGACGTCGACATGCTCGACGACTGCGGCGACATGGACGCCCACCCGCTCGCGGGCTGCGCGCTTGACGTTGTCGACGGTCCCTTGTACTTTTAACTTACCGCCTCTCGTGGCCTCCTCATCGTTGTCGTCGTCACCGTCATCCTCCCACTCCACTTCACCATTATCACCACCATCCACGCGTAGCTACTAGTTTGTAGGCAGGACTTAACCTATTCCTAATCTATTAATTTGTATTATATAATCGTCGTCGCCACATCCCTACAGCGAGCGATGCATAAACGTCGTCGGGATGAGCCCAAGCAGTTTGATGTGGCCGAGACCACCGCCGAACAACTCGTCTATGGCGCGTGAGCTAGATGCTCGGTGCAATGACGCCGCCGCGAGGCGTCGATGCTGGTGCGCAGGTGGCTCATCCTTCACTGACTCGATCGACGATCCCACGACGATGTGGATGCGCGCGAGCGGCGCGTCTGTCCGAGAGCGCTCGGTGGAATCTCTGCATTCTTTCGAAGGCACGAGTGGACCCTAACCCGCTTGTTGACGTCATCAAAACGCCGTGCCCTTGTCACCAGATCCACGCCGGCGTGTCGGACGCATTTGCATCATCTGCCCGCTGCGATCCGAGTCGAATGGAGCGCGGTTCTCAGTTGTGTTGCCTTCGCTGCACGCTGCTTTCGTAGAGACCCATGGTACTAGTTCTAGCGATCACTTGGCCATCCCTCTCGGGCCCACGACTTGCTGGTCTCTGTCGCCACCTTGGTCCTCGAGTCTGCCTAGCCCATTGGACGCATCGCACGGAAGGGTGACGAATGGAGCATCATCAATAGGATCTGCGCACGGAGTGGTCAATATCGTCAATATCGCACTGTGCCACGAGAAACGTCGCGTTGCAAATCAGACACATTGGTCAGGCACCACGAGAAAACACCTCGATTGATCCATCCATTTGTTTGCTTTGCACCCTCGACGTGAAGCATGGGAATGCTATTAGTTGCTTGCACCAAGTGGGACAGGAGCGTGGGCCGGCGCGCATGGTGTGGCACGGACGAGAATCTCGCGGCAAGCCATTTTACACAATTTTATTGTAATGAAACCAGATCCGAGTCGTCGTTGGCTTGCGGCGGTGTTTCCAATAGCGTGACGATCGCGTCAAAGCCATCCCGCGATGCAATATCCAGCGGCGTGAGGTGGTCGAGATCGCGGACGTCCCGACTCGCGCCGTTCTCCAAGAGAAGCGCAACACAATTTGTGCGCTGCCACGAGACCGCGCAGTGCAGCGGACTGCGGCGAACCGAGCACAGATTCGGGTCCGCCCCTGCCTCCAAGAGACGGCGCACGACGTCGACATGGCCGTTGGCGGCTGCGTAGTACAACGCAGAACATCCATCGACGTCCTGCATGTTGACGTCGGTCACGAGGCGCGTCTCGAGCAGCACTTGGAGAAACACGTCGTGCCCTTCGACGGCAGCGTAATGGAACGGATGCCGCGCCATGACAACGTCAACCATGTCGTGTCGCAGCACCACGTTGTGGGATTGCAGCATCGCGACCATGCGCTTCGTCACCGTCGCGTCCGTGCCGGCGGCTTCGTGCCACACGGTGACGCCCATGGCATCGGTCGCCGCGGCGTCTGCACCCGCGCAAAGGAGGAGGTCTGCGACTTCGACGTGGCCTTCACCAATTGCAATGTGCAGCGGCGTGTGGCGTGTATGGGAGCTCGCGTGGACATTGGCGCCATGCGAAAGCAGTCGGCGCACGGCGTCGGCGCGGCCGTGCTTGGCGGCTTCGTACAGCGCGGTGAGCCCCGTCTCGCTTTGGTCGTTGATGTTGGCGCCGGCAGCGAGGAGAAGGTCTAGCACATCGAGGTGGCCACCGCGCGCCGCATACATGAGCGGCGTGCGCCCGCGGGTTGTGTGCGACGCGACGAGCGCGCCGTGGGCCAGCAGCACGGCGACGACGTCGGCATGGCCGTAGAGCGCAGCTTCATGCAATGGCGTACGCGCGTACAGCTTGCGCGCATCAGGGAATAGATACGCGTGGTGCGTCAAGAGGTAGTCGACGATCGCGCTCTGGTTGTGAGCTGACGCGAGGTGCAGGCCCGAGAGCTGTTCGTTGCCGGCCGCCGTGGCCTGCAGAAGACGCGTCTGCTGGTCGGTGGTGAAGCCATTCAAGTACGCGATGAGCTCGGTCAATGGACCGGCTTTGCAGAGGCCCAGAAGGCGCTTCTCATGACGAGCCTTCTCTTTCTTGCTCCATGCGCGCTCCATGTCGCCTCGTCCAGCAAACCGAATGTGGAGATTCGCCATTCGTCCGGATACCGTGCGACAAGGCTATATGCACGCCACCTAAGCGATCGAAGCGCATGCACTTCAAGCAGCAAGTTCAAGCCAAGGTCAAGCGGTCGTATCTACCCACCTGTAAATTCGTCGACTATAGATACAAGGGTGCCACTGCAACGCACTCAACTATGCACCAAGAACGCGCGGCCTGTTGAAGCCTCACGCGAAGCATCTAATTCGCGCCTGTTGGCGGCGTTTATGCGGGAGTGGTAACACACCCGACCAGATTCGATGCAGACGCGCTTTACCGCCGCCTCCTACGTGCCCAAGCATGATTTGGCCACTGGACAGAGCGAAGGAATCGGCGGCGTTGGTTGTCCGAGTCAGCACGCAGCGTGAGCAACGATGGATCGGTGTTGGCAATGCCATGATCGCACTCGCTGTGATCCGATTGGTCGACACCGATTGCAGTTGGTTGTGATTGGCCGCCGTCCCTTGTGCAGGGTACGCTCGTGCAGCCAGGTAGCTCGGTCATGCCAGCTCGAAATGTTTTGGCGTCGAATCAGGCGCCGCAAGATGCAGCTGCCACGTCATGCACCGTGCCGCCGCTGGACACACACGGCATTTGGTGCATGTCTACGTCGATGCCAAGTTGCGTGCGATTAACGTGCGCCACGCGCCGTGTTACGCGTTATCCGGATGTCTCGTGGACTTGCTCCGAAGCAGGTTCAGTTGAGAATTGGAACCAAAGCGCCCACGTCGCAGCGGCCGAGAGCAACAGCAACAACGACGACGACCACGCGACGCCTCCTCAGTAGCATGCTGGCGCCAGGTACATGGCCTCCACGCTCCTTGGACCGCGCAGCTCAATGCACCTCGTGTAGATTCGCCAGTCGCCTCCCTCGTGCGCGTACAACCACTGTGCCGGCGCGACCGGCACTCGACGACCGAGCTCGTCAAGAAGGCGCAGCAGTTCTCGCCCGTGCTTGCGCGCGGCTTCAGCACCGGCAACGTTGCCATTGTCGACAAGCGCAGCTGGCTCGAAGTCTGCGACCGCAAGCACCGGTACGGCGCCAACCTCCGCGCGTACTACAAGGAATGGAAGCACCGCGATGGCCCGAAGCCCGACTTTTGGGAGTGGCTCAGCGACGAGTCGGTCGAGGTCGAAGGCGTCCCGCGCGCCAAGCTCGAGAAGGAGACCGTGCTCTACTATGACAAGACGGAGCGTCAAAAGTACGCACTCGACATTCGGTATGGACTGCTGCATGCGTCCCGCACCCAAGCGTTGATTGACACAGGCGAGGAGGGCTGGATTTTCGTCCTTCGGGACGGCGTCCTCTATGGCTCTGCCAAGGTCACGAAGCAGACGCCACGCGTCCACCACACGAGCTTTGTGGGTGGCGAGTGCGTCCAGACCGCCGGCATCCTCGTCATTGCCCAGGGTGTGCTCACAACCATTTACCCGCACAGCGGCCACTACCGCCCGTCGGAAAGCGAAGTGCTCCTGCTGCTGCGATTCCTGCATGAGAAAGGCGTCCGCCTCGACGACGTCCGCGTCGACGTCCAGCGGTTCCAGAAGGTGTCGCGGGAGCGCGCGTCGGTCGCCAAGGTCAGCAAGATGGCGAATGCGCACTTTTGGCCTGCGCTCGACGTGCTCCAGTTTCTCGCGGCGAAGGAAAAGGCGTGGGCCGGCACGCTCTTTGATGACATTGAAATCGCGGCCAAGAACCGACCGGGCGCCGTGTGAGCCGCGCGGTCGACGACTATTTACACGCCACGAATCGATGACCTACTACCTATCTAATACTTTAGCTATACCTCGTTTGAAAGGACTTTATGTGAGTGATCTCGGTGCGATACGAGGCGTCGACTGTCGAGAAGCGTTGCCGCAAGGCCTGTAGGAGGTTCAAAATGTGGTCGAGTGCAAGTACAACGCACTGTGCTCGACCCCGTGGGTCGGGCAAGCGTGCGCCGACGACGACACCCTTGCTGGCGAACGAGGCTCGAACGCAAAATGCCTCGACCAGAGTGGTGACAGAAGATGCGAGCTTTCTCTCACGAGCCACGGCATAGGACTGCGCATCGATGCGTGAACAGGCAATCTTGAACCGTCCCGCCGGTTCATGGAGCGATCCCAGTTACATATGTGTGTGCAATGTGCATGTTGTGGCTCGTCATTGTCGTTACGTAGGTACCAAGGGCGTGCTACACAACCTTGCTACTTGTAGGATCAACAGGCTCGTGGACCGTCGGGGTCACGTCGTCGCACACGCGCTGTGAGAGATGTGGACCGATGCGAGCTACTTTATATCGCAGAGATTGCGTCGACCAACGCATCCATAACCCCAAGCAGCGAACCACCACTTTGGTCCGATCGAGTTTGTGGGTTTCCCGCCACGGCCGTGGACGTCGTTCTGACATGCGCGATTCGTACCACGAAGCGTAGGAACCCGTCACAAGAGCGCACAAGAACCACGTGGCGGCTCGCTGCTTCGTGTACGGTCGTCAAGAAACTGCATTGTGATCATGTAAATTGGCGCTAGCAGTCTCAACTACATTGCAACGTTATCCCTTGGTTTTAGCTGCGGAGGCCCTTCTTGACAGCACTGGCCCAGTCATTTCGCACAAACCACGCAATAAGGACCAAGAGCGGAAACAGCAGGACGTCCAACGCCCAGTTGGTGCGCGGCATCATGCCCGACGAGGCAGCGCCAAGAAGACGCACCAAGACGTCACCGCCGTACATGCTGTACGCGCCGTGCTGGAGATCCCGCAAGATCGACGCGGCCACGGCCTCCGGTGTATGCAGCGTGTCGTTGGCTTCAATGGCCTTGCACTCGGCGGGCTTGGTAAGCATTTCCGCAGCATACCCGGGCGTGTTCATCTGACCAGGGTACGCGATGTGCACCGAGACGCCGGAGCCCGCGAGCTCGTTATGGAGACACTCGGCGAGGCCGCGGACCGCGAACTTGCTCGGCGAGTAGGCGGCGTACCCCACGTAGGTGGCTAGCGCCGCGCCCGACGTGATGAAGACAATCGAGCCGCGCTGGCGCGCCCGCATCCCTGGCAAAACCGCATCGACGGTGTTGAGCGTCCCAAAGTAGTTGAGGTCCATCGCCGCCTTGTGCTCGTCGAGCGAGATTTCGTCGATTTTGGCCGTCACGGCCTTGCCCGCGACGGGTAACAGAATCTCGATCGGGCCAAACACGGTCTCAGCCTGGACGACCGCCGACTGCACCGACGCCGCGTCCCGCGTGTCGGACGATTGGTACGCGATGCGGCCGCGGCCCGGCGTTGCGCTCTTTTCTGCCTCGGCGACGACGGCCCGGAGCTTGTCGACGCTGCGCGCCACGATCGTGACGTTGGCGCCGGCGTCGACGAGCTGGAGCGCGAGTGCGCGGCCGAGGCCTTGGCTGCCGCCCGTGATCAAGACATGCTTGCCGGCGTACGACGGGTGGAGCTTGGCCGATGGCAGAAGCGCGAGCACCAGCGCTGCCAGCACGTAGAGCGCGAACGGCGCCGCGAAGACGAGGAAGAGGACCAGGAAGATGGTCGTGTCGGACATGGTGCAATTTCGGGCATGCGTTGTTATTTGGTTCTCGTATACCATACAAAAACGTAATGGGCCGACGTCCAGTCGTGGCACTCGGTGCGCTCTGCACGGGGTTGTCACGGCGGCTGGACACGAGCGCATCTTCGGAGCACTATAATCAAGAGGACATTCAAGGTTCCGGCGGAAGGGGCTGGTAGGCTGGTAGGAGTGCATTGCGGACTGCTTCCGTGTTTACATCGTCGGACTCATTGGCGCGCGCGGCGGCAAGGGCGCGTCGATTTTTCTCAAGGCCCGCCGCTTTGGCCGCTGCATCTTCGGGCGGATGTGTCAAGCTGACACTTGGACAGCGAGGCACAAAGTAGAGGACAGAAGCAACGAGGAAGAGGAGGAGCCAAACGGGCAAGCGGAAAGCGAGCCTGTGGTGACAATAGCCAATGAAGAGGGCTGGACAAAACCAGCCAAGCCCAAGAGCGACAAAGGTGTGTCATCTTCGTGTCGGCTGACGAGCTTCTGGAGGTGCTCTCTTGACAGGATGTACGGTGGGTCGCGTCGTTTCGGTTCAACGACCCTTCTGCGTTGCACAAAGCTTGCCT
Organism: Saprolegnia parasitica CBS 223.65; assembly: GCF_000151545.1. Taxonomy (NCBI): domain Eukaryota; phylum Oomycota; class Saprolegniomycetes; order Saprolegniales; family Saprolegniaceae; genus Saprolegnia; species Saprolegnia parasitica. Next base: position 232,193 of record NW_012156402.1, on the reverse strand, counting down.
TTTTCTGCACTTGGCTGGGACATCGCTCCAGTGTTTAGCAACCAGTAGTACGAGAGATGCAGCTTGGTCATGACTCTTTGCCAAACTTTCTGCTATGCTCTTGGCCAAATAGTATGACAGAAAGCGCAGCGGCTTTCGTGGATCATTGCGGACAGCCCAGACCCAGACGCGTTGGATCGGCCGCATAATGGCAACGACGATCGCCTTCTAGACGAGCCCTACTAATGTCATTTAGAGCTTGGGCTCGGGGTCAAGAAGCGACAAGAGACGGCCCCGATATGGATGGATGGATTGGTGCGCGTTCGAATGGATCGGTTCAATTTGGCGCCAACCGTATCCGGTCCTCTTTGTGGGGCCGTCGAAGCGCGCGGTTTTGAAACCGGTCATCCCGTTTGAATTTTGACCAATCACAGCCGCCGATTCTGCCCAGCACCATATTTTCAATTTTGAATCCAAGGGCCGAGGAAGCGACGACCAAGATGGAGGTACACGACCTATCGATGGGCGCGCGACCGCGGAAGCGCTGCCGAGGAAGAGCCCATACTCATGCACATCTTCCTCCATGATGCGTAGAAGAAGCCCAAGGGAAAGGCAAAGGCGAAGAAGGCCGACTCGTCCGAGGACGACTACTCGGGCGCGTCGTCGGGGGACGAAGCTCCGGCCCGGGGCGGCCTCACGGTCGAGCAGATCTACCAGAAGAAGACACAGCTCGAGCACATCCTCTTGCGTCCGGACACGTATGGTACGTCCATCAGATGTAGGCACGGCAATGGCTCATGCAGGCTTGCAGTCGGGTCCATCGAGCCCGTGACGCAGAACATGTGGGTCTTTGACTCGGAAGAGAAGAAAATGGTCAACAAGAAGATCACGATCTGCCCGGGTCTCTACAAGATCTTTGACGAGATCATCGTGAACGCGTGCGACAACAAGCAGCGCGACAAGTCGATGGACGCGTTGAAGGTCACGTTCAACCAGGAGACGGGCGCGATCAGCGTCTGGAACAACGGCAAGGGGATCCCCGTCGTCATGCACAAGGAGCACAACGTCTACGTCCCGGAGCTCATCTTTGGCCACTTGCTCACGGGCAGCAACTTTGACGACAACAAGAAGAAGACGACGGGCGGCCGGAACGGGTACGGCGCCAAGCTCGCCAATATCTTCTCGACCGAGTTTGTGGTCGAGACAGCCAGCAAAGAGGACGGGAAGCGCTACCGCCAAGTGTTTCAGAACAACATGAGCATCAAGGGCGCGCCGACGATCACGTCGTGGTCCAAGAAGGACTTTACGTGCATTACGTTCACGCCCGACTTTGCGCGCTTCCAAATGACGGGCCTCGACGACGACATCATCTCACTCTTCAAGAAGCGCGTGTACGACATTGCGGGCGTCACGGACAAGAGCTTGAGCGTGCATTTGAACGAGGAGAAGATCGACGTCAAGACGTTCCCGCAGTATATTGGCATGTACGATCCGGTCGAAGTCGTCTTTGACAAAGCCGACGAGCGCTGGCAAGTGGGCGTCGGTGTCAGCGACGACGGTTTCCAGCAAGTGAGTTTTGTCAACGGCATTTGTACGACCAAGGGCGGCCAACACGTCAACTACATCGCCGACCAAATCGCTACGAAGCTCAGTGCCACGATCAAGAAGAAAAACAAGGGCGAGGCCGTCAAGCCTGCGCTCATCAAGAACAACATGTGCATCTACGTCAGCGCGCTCATCGACAACCCGGCATTCGACTCGCAGGTACATACGATTTCATACTCGACGACGAGATAGCCATCTCTTGGTAGACCAAAGAGACGCTGACAACGCGCGCGAATGCTTTTGGGTCGACATTTACGCTCAGCGACAAGTTTCTCAAGCAAGGTACGCATTGCCGTGTCCTATGAACACCACTTGATGGACCCTTGTCATGTAGTCGAGAAGACGTCGCTTGTCGAGCGCATTCTGCGTTTGCCAAGTACAAGCAGACGGCAGAGCTCCAGCGCGCGGCCGGCGGCAGCAAGAAGAAGCGCCTCACAGGCATCACGAAGCTCGACGATGCCAACTTTGCCGGCGGCGCCAAGGGCCCTTTGTGCACTTTGATCTTGACAGAAGGGGACTCGGCCAAGGCGCTCGCGATGAGTGGTCTCTCCGTGGTCGGCCGCGACTACTACGGCGTCTTCCCGCTCCGCGGTAAACTGCTTAACGTTCGCGAAGCCGCGCACTCGGTCATCAAGAAGAACGAGGAGGTCTCAAGCATCATCAAAATCTTGGGCCTCGACTACGACAAGCAGTACGAGTCGACCAAGAACCTCCGCTACGGCCGCCTCATGATCATGGCTGATCAAGATCACGATGGCAGCCACATTAAGGGGCTTGTGATCAACTTTATCCACAACTACTGGCCATCGCTTATGGGCATTGAAGACTTTGTGCAAGAGTTCATTACGCCCATCATCAAGGCGACCAAGGTACCTACACTTCTACGCATTGTCCATCGCTGAACAAGCGCATGTAGGGCAACCGCGTTGAGGCCTTTTACACGATGCCAGAGTACGAAAACTGGCGCGAGCGCACCAACAATGGTCGTGGCTGGGACATCAAGTACTATAAGGGTCTCGGAACGAGCACGGCCAAGGAGGCCAAGGAGTACTTCTCGGACCTGAACAAGCACCGGATTGCGTTCAAGTACGACGGCCCGGCGGACGACGATGCAATTGAAATGGCGTTCTCCAAGAAGCGCATTGAGGACCGCAAGGAGTGGTTGCGAGCCTTTGTGCCGGGGACGCACATCGACTACGACGTGCAAAACATGGGCTACGCCGAGTACGGTTGATATGCTGTATCGCGTCCTTCCTGACACCATTTTGTTTGACCTAGCTTCGTCAACAAGGAACTCATCCTGTTCTCGATGGCCGACAACATCCGGTCGATTCCGTCGGTGGTCGACGGCTTCAAGCCCTCGCAGCGCAAGATCCTCTTTTCGTGCTTTAAGCGCAACCTCAAGGTGCAATTTGTGTCCCTTACCAAGAGTACAAATGCAGAGGTTCCGAGTAGAAAGAAATCAAGGTCGCGCAGTTGGCCGGGTACGTCTCGGAGCATTCGGCGTACCACCACGGCGAAGCGAGCTTGCACGGCACGATCATCAATATGGCCCAAGACTTTGTCGGGAGCAACAACCTCCACTTGCTCTCGCCGAACGGTCAGTTTGGTACGCGCCTGAAGGGCGGCAAGGACGCAGCCAGTGCTCGTTACGTCTTTACTAAGTTGGAGACGCTCACGCGCTTGGTTTTCCACCCGCTCGACGACAGCGTGCTCAACTACTTGGAAGAAGAAGGCCTCTCGATCGAGCCCGAGTGGTACATGCCGATTATCCCCATGGCGCTCGTCAACGGCAGTGACGGTATCGGGACGGGCTGGTCGTGCAGCATCCCCAACTACAACCCCGCCGACATCATTGCCAACATCCGTCGCCGCCTACAAGCCGAGCCGATGGAGCCGATGCAGCCGTGGTACCGCGGTTTCACGGGGCCCATCGTTCAGAAGGGCACGAGTGACAACTTTTTGGTCCAAGGTCGCTACGAGGTCGTGAACGAGTCGACGCTCGTCATTAGCGAGCTGCCCGTCAAGACGTGGACGCAGTCCTACAAGAAGAATCTAGAGAAGCAGCTTGAGGCCAGCAAGATCAAGGACTTTAAGGAGAACCACACCGACACGACGGTGCTCTTTACAATCACGATGGAGCCCGCCGCTCTGGCTGCGCTTCAGCAAGACCCGAACGGCATTCTTAAGGAGTTCAAGCTCGAGACGTCAATCGCCACATCAAACATGCACATGTTTGACGCGGCGGGCCAAATTAAGCACTACAAGTCGCCGCTCGAGATCATCGAGGAGTTTTACATGCTCCGCATCGACTTTTACGGTCGCCGCAAGGTCGCAATCCTCAAGAAGCTCGACGTCGAGATCATGGCCCTCTCCAACAAAGTCCGCTTCATCACGGCCGTCATTGATGGCAGCCTCATCGTCAACAACCGCAAGAAGAAGGAGCTTCTCGAGGAGCTCCGTCACTTGAAGTACGACCCGATGCCTAAGAAGAAGGCCATTAAGGCAGCGGGAAACCCCGACCAAGACGACGACGAGGAGGAAGATGACGCTGGTCAAGGGGATGTCTCGGCGGGGTACGATTCCGATTGTGGTGCTTTCGATTATGACGCATGTGTGTATGTAGCGACTATGATTACTTGCTCTCAATGGCGCTTTGGAGCTTGACCGCGGAGCGTGTTGAGAACCTGCGCAACGACCTCTACTCCAAGGAAGCCGAACGCAACACGATCTTTGCGACGCCACTCGAGTCCATGTGGCTTGCGGATCTAGACGCGCTCGAAGCTGGCCTTGCGGGTCACGAGACGGCTCGCCTCGCTCAAGAAGCGGCTGCGCTCAAGCAAGCCAAGAAGGGCGGGGCCACGGTCAAGCGCGCACCGGCAAAGAAGGCGAAGCGCAAGGCCGACGATTCGGACGCCGACGATTCGGGGTCGGACTTTGAAGTGAAGGTGGCCAAGGCAAAGGCGCCACCAAAAAAGAAGGCGGCCACTGCCGCCGGCGACAAGCCCGTCGCCAAGGCGGACAAGCCGGTGAAACCCAAGGCCGAGCCCAAGCCCAAGGCGCCGCCCAAGACCAAAGCGGAACCAAAAGCCAAAGCGGAGTCGAAAGCCAAAGCCATGACGCAGACCACACTTGCCGGCTTTGGCGTGACAGACTCCAAGCCGGTGAAGGAGGAAAAACCGGTCAAGGCCAAGGCAGTCAAGCCGGCGGCGCCCAAGGCCAAGTTGCTGGACAAGAAGCGGAAGAAGGAAGAGTCCAGCGACGATGACGGTGAAGTGCTTTCGCTCTTTGAGCGTCTGCAGCGGCGAAAGGATGCCGAAGCTGCGAAGGCTGCTGCGCCGGCATCAACGACGGCTACGGCGGCGAGTGACGACGACAGCGACGACGATGTAGCCATCGTTGCCAAGCCTGCGGCAACAAAGCCGAAAGCTGCTGCCAAGCCCCGAGGTTCTTTAATTCGTGTCGTATCATCCCATACTCACTTTGACATGATGTAGCTCCTGCGGCCAAGAAGGCAGCCGCGCCTAAGGCCAAGGCAGCCAAACCGGCGGCTAAAAAGTCAAAGAGTGTGCTCGACGACTCGAGCGACGAAGACGGTGACAGCGAAGATGATGTCGAGATGACACCCGTTGCCCCCCGCGCGCGACCGGGCCGCGCCGCGGTCAAGCCCGTCGTCTACAACGTGTCGTCGGCCGAGGACAATGACAACGACGACGATGACGCCGCGAGCGACTTTGACATGGCCGGCGATGACTCGGACTAACTGCATACCTCCATGTGATGCATTTGCTACCTACCTGTCTTGTTGTACTTTGTCGTGGCCGTAGGTAGTCGTACGCATAGATTCATTAGTCGATTTAGATAGTGTATCGTCTAGTAGACGCGCTTGTACTTTTCTTTCCGCTCGGCGCGCTTGACCTGCATCGTGGAGCGCGTCTTGACCTTGCCCGAGTAGTTTTCGCTCTTCTCCTTTTCTTTTTCATTGCGTTGGCGGGCTCGGCGCGACTGGTTGCGGCCCTTGGCCTTGCCACCGGCGACGGCCTTGGGCGTAAAGTACTCGTCGTTCTCGGTCGCAAACGCGCCGACGGCCTGCGACAGCGCCGACTCGATGACCGGTGCGTTCTTCTTTTGTTCCTTGGCCAAAGCGGCTTGGCGCAAATGCATCTCTTCCTGTGCCTTCTCATGCTTGCGCTGCGCGAGGAGGTCCCGCGCCGACGATTTGAGGACGACGTCGCCGTTGGCGTCCGTCTGCAGCTGGAGGTCGAGCGACGTGAACGCGGACAGAATCGTCTTGCGCTCCGAGATGACGCTGTCGCCCGGCGAGCTCGCGGGCGCCAGCGCCCCGGACGCGGCCAAGAACGCGCTCAAGCTGGACATCGACATGCTGCTCACAAGTGCAAACTCAAAATGCGTTCTTCCACTTGTTAGAACGGACGCTGATTGGTGGACAGGTCGAGTCAATGGCCAATCAAAACAGCGGATGCGGGTGCCATTGACTAACCGGACCGATTTGATGCCCGACAGCGACGGCGACGACACCTATGCAGCATATCCGAGCTCCGTAGTCGAGGACATGCCTGGACCCAACTAATGCGAGGGCGCATGTATAGATGCCCCTTCATGGAAGGCACAACCAGGTCGCGTGGAAGGGCCCACGCAAGATTGAGACAGATTCGATAATGTACTAGTCGATGAATCGACTACCGACAAGGTTTAGTCGGTTTTGGTGTCGAAAAGCAGCAGCAGCATGGATCGCGAAGTGACGCCGCAAAAGACGCGCCGAGGCAACGCTGGCGGCCGGGCCAAGGCCAAAGGCGGCGGCCGTGGCTCGGCGCCAACCCCGCGCCCCGCGCCGATGCCAACGCCAACGATCTTGCGGGCCGCACCGCCCCCGGCCGTCGCGACGCTCTTCAACCCAGACCAGCCACGCCAGCAAGTGCATCCGCAAGGCCACCAGAAGCTGTATGAGCCCAACTCGTCGCCGTTCTCGCCGCCAGGACCGCTCTCGCAGCCGGCGCAACGTCCTGGTGTCAGGGCGAAAGCCGACCCCGTGCCACAAATCCATACGGCCAAGACGGTGCTCGCCGCCGAGCAGCAAAACGCGCCAGTCAGCAGCCGCGGCTGGAAGCTAGTCAACGCGCAGCTTCAGGTACACGCATATGCGCCTCCATCGTCGATCTTACGACGACGAACATAGTTTTGTGCAGACCTAGCACAACCTGCGAGCTGGGCCGAGCTCACGCAGTACCAGGTCGTGGGCTGCATTGGGCTGGAGGGCGTCGGCAAGTCGACACTTCTCTCGATGCTGGCAAACCAAAGCCCGTCGACGACGAACGCGTGGTTTCCGATCCAGACCCTGGGTCGTTCCTTCGGTTGTACCTCGCGCAGCACACTCATGTATGGCAGTAGACTGCAAACTTAACGGCAAACACCAAACCAGTGGCATCGACATGTGCATCACGGACGACAATGTGGTGCTCCTCGACTGCCAGCCCTTCTTGAGCAGCTCCGTACGGACGACAAAGTTTCCATCACAAATGGCGACCATCCCTTGGTAGATGCTCCACGAGATGATTCAGAAGCACGAATCGCCCAAGTTCAACGCACTCCCGCTCGAGTACAGCCGTCGTCGCACCCGATATACATACTTGTCTAACCGCCATGTAGCCAGCAGCTCGAAGTCGCTGCACTTCAACTGCTCGTCTTCCTCTTCTCCGTCTGTCACCACGTCCTCGTCGTCTCGGACACGCCGAGGGACCACGGTGCATTATCTTCCGTTTGGACGCAACTGGAACTGTGTCTCTTTTTCTAGACCTCGCAGAGCTCTTGCAATGCGGCGAAGTCCTCAAGCAGCGCGTGCCGAGTATTTCAGGCGAGCTCACCGAGCACTGCGCACAGGCCATTTTCGTTCAGACCAAGACACCACTTCGATATGCCGACTCGGCGCTGGCATGGCTGCAGACAACGCACGGTGCATCTCTCTTTGCGTCCAGCACACCGTCCTTACCCGTCTTTGCCCTCCCTCGTCTCGACGTACGCATCGCCATCGATACCAACATCAAACCGCCGACTCATGTGGCTACCTGTAGGCACCAAGCTTTCCCGGTACGACTACTAGATCTGATAGCTCCTTGGACGTCCGTGGATGACCACGGTGGATGTAGCGGCGTGGGATGCCTTCGCAACGTTCATGCAGCACCTCCCCAAGACGTCACTGACGCAGAAGAAAGGCCACACGCTTCTCTCGTTGAAAGAGTGGGTGCAAAACGCGGCGCGCATTTACGAGAGTTTGCGCAAGTCGAGCTCGATGGGCGACTACAGCCGTTTGCTTCAAAAAGCATCGTCGTCGGCCTCAGGCAAGTGAACTGCAGTGGCAACGGCGCTCGGGCTTCATGCGACTGATGTCGCCCTTGGATGCGCGCAGCTTTTCATGGATCAGCTGCGCGAGCTCGGTCTTGAGCCGGTGGATCTCGCGGACGTGCACCACCGCCTCTAGGCACTCGGTAATAGCACGACACAACGTTATGAAGGTGTTTTGAACGCACCATACGGGACGGCGTGCTTGACCCGCCGCCGAAGCGCCGATGTTTCTTGCGTCATGGCGTCGCGCAGCTGTGCGAGCTTGGCGGCGCAGGCTTTGTGCCACGCGGCATTGATCGCCTTGGCCATCCTTGCTAGCGCCCGCGTGAGTTCAAGTCGTGTGGGGGGAGGTACCGAATGCGTGTGGCGGCACGGATGGTGCGTACTCGGCGCGAAAGGTCGAGAGGATTGAGAGCACTTTGGTGGGTACCCACTGCTTTTCCTCGGTGGCCACGTGAATCGGGGGCGATTCGGGGGATCGCGGGTAGACCTCGCTGAGCTCGTGGACGAGCCGTCCCCACGCAAGGATGTCGTCTTTCTGGGGGGCGCCGCTGCTGGGGGCCACCCCCGGGGGGCCAAAGCTGTCGGGGGCGACAAACGAAGCGTTCTCGAGCGACGTGTAAAACTATTCGCATGTTGATGATGGATGCGTCGAGGCATCGTGTACCTTGAAGTGACCAAACTCTTTGGTATCGATGAGAAGGGCCACGAGGCGCTGGTTGTCGCACACGAGCTGGCCCATCGCCGCGGTCGACGGCGCCTGCACTTGGGCCTCGCGCACCTGCAGTCGGAGCGCAGCGACACTCGTGTCGAGGCGCTCACAGTGCGCTTGCAAGTCCATGTACAGCGTCTCGTAATGGAGCGCAGTTTCGTCTTTGGCGCGCAGCTCCGCGTCGCGCACTTGAAGTTCGCGCTTCTACGCTCGCATCAAACATGCATCACGCGTACACACTGCACCAGCTCGAGCACGAATGTCTCCATTTCACGCTCGGACCACGCTTCGCGTCGTGTCGGCGGCTCAGCCTTGCGACGTGTGAGTCAACCTAGAATGCTACTAGTACGTATGTGCCTACCACCACGGTTTTCAGAGCAGTCGCTTTGGCGTGGCATCCCGCGAGCTCTTGATTCGCGGCGTCCAGACGCTCTGCGAGTTGCGCTTCTCGGGCCTGGCTTGCCTGCAAGAGAAGACGCACGTGGTGGAGTTCGTCACGGAGCGCCGTGGCGTGGAGATGATTTTGTTTGAGCAAACGCATCTCTGCACCAAGCCGGTAGTACTTTTCCTGGACGTCCGAGAGCTCCGAAAGCGTCTGCAGGTGCTCACTCGTCGCGTCGAGGTCTCGCACGCGCGTCACGTCCAAATCGTCGAGACGCAGTGAGCGCTGCATGTCGCGATGATTTGCTTTCACTGTGCAATCGTTTTAAAACTGTCGGTGTACGAGTAGGCCTTCGGGGTCGCACGTACGTTGGTGTTGAACTGCATGTTGTTCATGACACATTGCCAAGTGGTTCAATGACTCACACATTGTGTATTGGTGCTCGAATCACTCTGATGACGGACTCTGCAGTATCGCTACGATACGGTCGGCGGCAATCTGCCCCGAGCTCCAGCAGTTGGTAAAGTTGAAGCCACCGGTGACACCATCCACGTTCAGACACTCGCCGGCGAAGAAGAGACCTGGCATCGTTTTCGCCTCGAGGTCTTTTGTCAGCTGCCGTAGCTCGACGCCGCCGGCCGTCACAAACTCGTCCTTGAACGTCGTCTTGCCGGTTGTCACCATCGTGCACGCCGCGACGTTGGACGCAATCGTCGCCGTCATCTCCTTCGAGACGTTGGCCCACGTCACATCGGCCTCGAGCGCCAAGCGGGCCCAGAGCCGCTGTGCCAATAGCGGTTTGTTGGTGTCATCCACAAACGGACATGTAGACGCGACCTTGCGCGTTGGATGCCGCGTCCGCTGGTCGGCCAAGAAGAGACGCGCTTCGTGCGGCGAGAAGCGCCCGCCGGTCCAGTCGACGCAGAACGGTAGCTTGTAGTCGGCTGCGTGCATCGCCAGCGCTGCAAAGGCGCTCTGGCGCAAGATCGCGGGCCCGCTCAAGCCAAAGTGAGTGATGAGAGTCGGGCCGTAGACAGGCGGTAGCTTCTTGAGAGTCGGGAGCGAGATCATGGTTTCATCAACTGAAATGCCTGCGAGATCGCGGATGCGTGGATCGTTGGTCTTGAAGGTAAAGAGGGATGGGACGGGCGGCGCAACCGCGAGCTGCAATGGCGGCGCCTGGAGGAGGTCCCAGAACGGCACCGAGGACCCCGTCGCAATGACAACGCAGCGGGCGTGGAGGTCGAGGATGGTGTCGTCGGCCTTGGCCCGGGCTGCGATCGCAAAGGTTGCGTCATCACAATTATGATTGCGTGAAAGCGAGATGACTTTGGTGCGCCGGTGGATCTCAACGCCGGCGGCCGCATCCAACAAGACGTTGACGATCGTCGCGCTCGAGTCGGTGGTCGGGAAGACTCGCCCGTCGGCCTCGGTCTTGAGCGCGACACCGTGCTTCTCGAACCATTGATGCGACTCTTCAATGCCAAAGCGACTGAGGTTGCCAAGGAGATGCTTCCCGCCCCGCGGGTACTGCGCGGCGACCTCGCGCAGGTGGGCAAACTTGTGCCGGGCGTGCGTGACGTTGCAGCGGCCACCGCCCGAGAGACGCACCTTCTTGAGCAGCTCCTTCTGCGCTTCCAAGAGAACGACGCGCGCCGATGGCAGCTGCTTGGTGATCGCTTGCGCGCAAAAGACGCCGGCGGGACCGCCACCGACAACGACCACGTCGACGACCTTGACCATCGAAATTGCACTCTGCCACCATGCGGCGATGCCATTGGCTAGAAAGAACCAATCACATGGCCTCCTTTGACCGGGACACCAACACGGCCAGATCCTTGTTGTCTTGTTTGCCGATGTTTCAACTTCGTGTACAGTAGTAGCCACGTCCCAACTCAATACAGTAAATGGCAGCTCAATTGTCCCCACCTCGTTCCATGTTGAGCGCTGCCTCGTGCCACGCAGACTGTCCCTTTATTATCCCGTTGAGCGTCTCGTCGCGAAGCGGGCTGTTGCCTCGAGGGCAGCCACAACAGCCGCATTGACGACTGGTATCGCAGGCTGGTCGACAACGCAGTCTATTCTGCGCTCGCGCCTTCAGACACACAGACAGGCGCCATAGTCATCGCCGCCCGGGTGTCGCCGTCTCGATCCTCCCGGATGTCAAAAAGTCTTGAAAATGACAATATTCTCCATCAAGTCGAGCAGCACAGTGCGGTGACATCGACCATGGATGGTGGTGGCATGTATTGACGTCATGTTGGTTTAAGTTTCGTCCGAGACAGCGCTAGCAAGTGCGTCCAAGCAAGGGAAAGCAGACGTGAAGCCCAAGAACCTCGCATAATAAATACTATGTATTTGGTATCGAGGGTATCAAATGTCAGAGACTCGATGTTGTCGGCAGATTTTGCAATCCAAAGTCTTCGTCAATTCCTATCATCGGCCTCGACGATGCTACGCTCGACGTGGTAGACAGCCTGCCCCGCTTCTGCCATGACCTCATGCATGCTGCGTAGCAAGGCGATCTCGACGCGTGTGCTGGCGCGCGCGCCGACGTCCTACCTCCGAAGGTATATCTTCCGCGATCGGCGACGATGCCCATGCGAGTGCGTAGCTCCATGGCGGCTGCGGCGCTCTTGACGGCGGGTACCGCCATGACGGCGCTTAGCGAAGAGGCGCCGGCCGAAGCGCCCAAGAAGAAGTCCAAGACGCGCTGGCACACGCGCCAGAAGTACGAGGACGGCGACAAGCAAGCGCAGCTCATGAACGAGAGCTTGACGCGCTACAAGCAGGACCTCGCGGCCTTTGACAGCATCGAGACGCGCTTTGACGTTTTCGCCAAGGCCGTCAACAAGGACAAGAAGGACGGCTGGCAAAAGGTCATGACCTTTACCGGTACACATCCCTCATTGACTGCTCTTGGCCCAGCAGCGACGAGCCCATGATGACCTGTAGACTTCGTGCACTCGTTGGTGCTGCCACGCTTCCGCACGGCCGAGCCGGTCTCTTGAAATAGCCACTCTGCGTCTCATGCATCGCTCTCTCTATAGCCGTCGACGGCCTCGTACACATGCGAGTTTACGGGCGATGTGAACGGACTCATTTCGTACGAGGAGTGCCATCTCCTCGTGCATTTGCTCCAGAGTATGTCGATGTCCATGCCATGCATCCATATATCGCCTTTGCGCTAGTCCCCGTTGAACACTTTGATGTGGCCTTTCACATGTTTGACCTCGATGGCAACGGTACGCCATGGAATTGGCTGGTCCATATCTTGATTTGCTCGCATCTTGCGTAGGGACGGTCGACAAGGCCGAGTTTCTCGAAGTGCTCTCGAGTGTCCTCAACAACATCAAGGACACGCGCACGGATCCGTCCAAGCCCACGGAAGTCCACGGTAGTCGACACTCTATATGTCCAAGGAGGCTCATCGACGGACTCGTGCTCTAGTCGAAGCGTCGTTTCGGCTGCTGCAGCACTTTTTCGGCAAGCATGGCAAGAAGAAGATCACGGCCAAAGAGTTCATTGCGGTCATTACGTCGCTCAAGGAACACCTCTTGCGCGCCGAGTTTGACTTGTATGCGGCCGAGCGCAACGGCGTCAAGTCGATCTCGGTCCACGACTTTGCCGTCACGCTCATCTCGTGCCTGGACCCAAAGCACCTCCCGAGCCTCCTCCCGCGCCTCCAGCTCTTGGCCGCGAGCGATGTAGTCTATCAACTTGATACTTTTACCATCCGGTTGATACATGTGTAGGAGCGCGTGAGCTGGCACGAGTTCGTGCTCTTTCACAGCGTGATCCAGAACCACCTCGAAGGCATCAAGCTCGCGTTTGAGCTGCGTCCGGAAGATGAAGTCAACGAAGGTAGCGTCGTGGATATGACGGCGGCGCGTCATGGCACACAAACATGCGGTAGAGGACTTCATCAAGGCCGCGTACATTGTGAGCGGCGTGCGCTTGCCCGAGCACATCATGGCCATGGTCTTCCGCATCTTTGACGCCAACGGCAATGGCACGCTCGACGAAGACGAGCTCCTCAAGGTATGTACAGCATCGTCGCCACGTCCTCATCCACATGTGCGCATGCTAGATCCTCGCGACGCGCAACCAAGCGGCGCTGCACAAGACGGCGCCGCTCTCGCGCCCGGCCAAGTTTTGGGCCTGCCTCCACGACGCCTAAGCAGCCTCTCGATGCTAGCCTTGCTATTACGAACCAGTGTGTGGTCAGCGCGTGATAGTGGCAGAGCTAATCCCTACGTTCGCCAGCGTACACTTGCTTGGAGGGCTCGGAGTGGTTGCATGCATGCAGCGCCATGAGTGCGCACGCGGTGTCTTCATCGGTGTTGTCTGGCCAGACCAAGGAGCCAGACCAAGGAGCTTATTGGCCCTTGCTTATTGCCAGTCGCCTGTGGTAATATGCTATGGCACGTCGATCTTCCCGCAGTGGTGTTTATCCGGATGATACCACCTGGTTTGGATCTGCAGGTAGCATTTCCGCAAAGATATCATCGGTCATCATGCAACGCGGCTTCTTTGAGGAGCTGCGGAAGCTGCGCGCGCTGGACCTTAGCAACCACTGCGTTACGGTCGACGTCGTCAAGAGCCTCGTGCGAGCGCTGCAGCATCAGACGCTACTCTGCCGGCCGCGGCGCGCCGACGCCATCGATGTCGGGCTCTTCCTGCGCCAGTTTGTGGTACACTCTAATGCGTCTTCTGTTCCACCGCATGCAACGTTCGATGCGTGTAGCCGGTCCTCCTCCGCCTCCTCTCGACGCGAAGGCAAGTGCAGACTGTAGTGCTGACGTGGGTTGTGAGCCTCAACCACATCTTTGGCAAGCAACACCTGCGCGACGTCTCGACGGCCCTCGTCGCTGGCATGCTCGCACAGCCGCGTCCGATCCGCCGGTCGTTCGTCATGAAGACGCTCATCCACTCAACGCGCTTTGACTGCAGCGTCTTTGCCATCGCGATCGAGGCCACGTCGTCGGCCACGAGTGTAGAATGTACGTGACGCGCCCTCCATTTCGCGAGGATCCCACGACTTGCTGTAGTGCGCGCCGAGTGCCATAGCTACGTCACACAGATCCTCGAGCACTGGCCTCTTGAGGACAAGGCGCTTGCGATCGAGACGGACGATCAAGACCGCCACGCGCTCGACACGGCGCTGCTGCAGCGCCTCCTTCGGGCACTGTCGTGCTAGCCATTTGGATAGTCGTCGCGGCCAACAATCCATTTAACTTATCGAGATGGCGGGCGTTGCAGGATCGCAATGACGTCCAAGATCGTCGCCACGAACGCGTCCGAGTTGAAGAGGAGGCCGCTCACATGGCCCGCCGTGACGTGGCGAAACGTGGCGGCAGGCCAGCGCTCTCGGAGGAGTTGCCACTGGTCGTCGTTGCGGCCAATGTACTGGTCTTCGGTGGCTTGCGAAAACACGACGGCATCTTCCCGGCGCGGTGCGGGAAAGTTCTCAATGTTGGTCAGCGCCAAGAAGGCGCTCAATCGTTGCTTGACGTGGGCGACTTCGTCCTACATGCAAAAGATTCCATCCGACTTGTACGAGCTAGTAGCAGCGTAGTACCGAGTAGGCAGTCGCGTAGTCGGAGACGTGGCCCGAGAGCAAGTGGTCGATCATCGCGAGCTCTTTCTGCTGCGAGAGCGACTGCCAATTGCAAGAGAGCGCGAGGAGGCCGCGCGTAAAGGCCGGGATCGCGGATGGTGGTGCGACCCATGACGCGGCGCCCACGTCGCCAGGGTACAAGGCTGCGGTCATGGCTGCGTGCAGGCCGCCCATGCTGCCGCCTACCATGTACATATAGTTTCGCGTACGTAGAATCCATGCAAGAGGAATAGGTTCACTACCGGCAACAACGAGCTGCTCAAAGTGGAACTGCGATTGAAAATGCTTCAAGAGCGACTTGGCTTCCTCGATCGTCGTCAGGCCCAGGATCGGGAGGTCGCTTACACTAGCAGCTCCACAACGTCAACACGAGAGATGGAGAGAGAGAGTATCGTACTGCCGCAATTTGGAGCCTTTTTGATTCGACGGCCGGCGCCGGCCGTAAAAAGCGCCTTCCAAAACGAGCGTCGCGACGCCGGCGCGGGCAAGCGGCTCGGCGACGCTGAGCCGTCGATGCGTGCAGCCGTGCTCCCCCGTGCCTGGCAGTAGCACCACAAGCGCTCGCTTGCTGCCGTCCATACGTAGCGGATTATCGCTACTTGCAGCCATTTCGGGCGGCAGGATCAGTTCAAAGTACGCCGTGTGGCAGATGGGCGGCAGCAAGATGGTGTGGTCCCGCAGCGTCGTGCGAAACGAGCCTTGCAGAATCAATGGCGCGTTGCGCCGTAGGCGTCGCATCGGCGTCAGCTGCAGGTCGACGATCGGTGCGACGGCAAACTTCTCGTCGGTCGCCAGCCGCTGCGAGAGCAGGGAGGGCACGTGGAGGTCGCCCCAGCCGTCGCTGAAGAAGCCCTGCGGGAAGAGCAGCGGGTGGTGCGTAAGCTTGGCAGTAACGTGGTCGAGTACGCGGTGGTGCGTCGTTGTCACCTTATCGAGCACCCGCGCCGGTCGGCGCAGCGAGCTCAGGAGCTGCCATGGGTGCCACATTGCCGCGTTTTGAAAATGGCGGCGACATCGTCACGCAGACTATTTTGGGACGCGAAGATAGTGTAAGAATGCGTGACGCGGTGCTCTGGACGAGCGAATACTAGGCACCATGTCGAGAAGGTGCCTCTCAACGATCAACATGACGCACTCGATATGTGTGTGCGATGAAAGGCTTGCTTGGTGCTGGCATGGATGATGTTTGATGGAGCTTCCTCCGCGGGCCGTGACGATCCTTAAATAGTGTGCAGCCGTATTAACACTATTGCCACCACCGTCATCAAGACCGCATTGTTGGCAATCATCATGGCCAAGCAGCGGCGCCGGAAGCGAGGCCGGGCCCCCGGGACGAGCCCGACGCCGACAGAATGCCCCGTCGGTGACGGCGCTCCCTGCGCGGCTGGAAGCTCATCGGTGGAGGGCTCGACGACGACCAACGCCGGCTTTCTGGAGCGCTGTGCGCAAGGCGACATGCGTCTCTTGCCTCTCGGTGCTGCCTCTGCCTCGCTCGAGGCGCTGCGCGACCGCGATGGCAACAATGGCCTCCTTCTCGCGGCTTTCCACGGACACCTCTCGCTTCTCCAAGGTCTGCACGCCAGCGGCTTCAACTTGCACGTCATCAACGACGGCGGCGACAACGCACTGCACCTTGCGGCGTTCCAAGGCCACCACGACGTCGTGGCCTGGCTGGAGCAGCACGGCGTCGAGATCTCGGTCGACGACGCCGTCGTGGAAGGCGATCTCGACGGGTGGGGCCGCGCCGCGACATCCTCCATGTACTTGGACCTTGTCCGCGCGGGTGACGTCGCGAGCCTCGACGCACTCGTCACCAACGTCGGCGCCCATAGTTTTCCGTGGGCCGCCCGCGGCGACCATCACATGAGTGCTCTCGGCCTCGCCGCCGAAGCCAACCAGCCCGCGATGCTTTCGTACTTGGCGACTACCGGCGGGCTGCGCCTCGACGACCATGTCAACAACCGCCGCGACACGTGTCTGCATATCGCAGCCATGCATGGCCACCTCGATCTCCTTCGCTGTGT
Organism: Saprolegnia parasitica CBS 223.65; assembly: GCF_000151545.1. Classification (NCBI taxonomy): domain Eukaryota; phylum Oomycota; class Saprolegniomycetes; order Saprolegniales; family Saprolegniaceae; genus Saprolegnia; species Saprolegnia parasitica. The sequence continues at coordinate 215,511 of NW_012156402.1, read as the reverse complement.
AGCGCCACAGGTGGATATGGAAGCGAGGAACGCGCAGCGATGGACGCCCATGGACACGGCGTGTCTGTACGGCCAGGTACTCGACGCCTTCAGACAGCACGGCGACGACTCTTCTCCACCGTGTAGGCGTCGATCGTCGACTACTTCTTGGCTCATACCGGCGTCGTCGTATCGGTGGCACACCTCGCACTCGCACTCGAAGGCGGCGCCGCGTCGACACGCATGCTGGACGATCTTCTCCAGCGGGCACCTCAGCTCGTGCAGGCCCGGCATGGCTCGGCGCAAGAGACGCTGCTGCACATTGCAGTGTCATTACGTCAGCGCGAAGCCTGCAACCTGTTGCTGCAAAAAGGCGCCGACGTCGGCGCTGTCGACGGCAGCGGCTGGACGCCGTGGCATGTGGTCCTACACACGCAGTGGGCAGCGGGTGTCGCCCTCTTGCTGCCGCCGAGCCGGTCGACCGCAGCAACGTGGCTCCCGTTTGCCGTACAGCACGCGTCCACGGCGATGCTACTGGAGATGTACGACCGCCTCGCGTCGCCCCAAGCGCTCTACCAAGCGGCCGTCGACAGTCGGCGCAACGATGTGGTCATCGCGATCGACGCTCGCCACGAAGCACAGGCCAATGCGATGCTGTCGCAGCTCGTCGCATGTACGGTGACGCGCTCGACCGCGCCACTGCCGAGTGCGATCCCGACGCCTGTCGCCAGCGAATCGACCGACCAACCGACGTCCGAGACGACAGAAGACGACGACGACGACGACGATAGGAACCTTTCGCCAGCACTCAAAGCATCACCCCTGCAGGTGCATGAGATGCTGGCCATTGGTCTGGCGCGAGGCCACCACGACGAGTGGGGCGATGTGCTGGTTCAGATGCTCTCGCCGCGCGAAGCAGCTGCGGTCCGGCGCTATCACCAGCAACTACTGCGCCTTCGCAGCCGCCCGGCGTCGCTTCTACGGTACCTCGGGTCCGTCGACGGTGCGACGGACAATGCCGACACGGCACTGCTCTTCGAGTCGCCTGCAAGTATGACGCAATCCGCGACGGACGGTCGCACGTTTGCCGGGGTTGTCGACGCTGTCGTCTTCTTGCACGAACACGGCCAAGCCCACGGCGCCATCACATCGCACTGCATCTTTCTCGAGGCGGGTGCTTCCTCCAAGCTGTACGTTGCGCCGGTCGGTGCGCTTCCAGCACCATCGCGCCCACCGCCCGAGCTCCATGAGAACGCCGACATGGACGCCTTCGCCGCTGATGTCTTCAGCCTCGGCCAGGCACTCGCGTTGCTCGCGCCGACACCCCTGAGCGCTGAGTGTGTCGACCTCCTCGATGCCATGACGGCGCTCGATCCAGATGCTCGCCCCCGGATCGACGAGGTCCGGCGCCACCCGTGGTTTTGGTCGATCGACGACAAGCTCGCTTACCTCGAACGGGTCGCCAACCAAGTTTCGCTGACGGCGTTCCCGCCATGTGTCTACCGGTGGCAGACGCGGTTGCCACCTGCGGTCGCCAGTACCCTCGCGAGCCACCGAGTGTACAGTGACACGCTGCCCGACCTCGTGCGCTGGGTGCGCAACATGAAGCAACACAGCCGCGAGCACGCGCCGGGTGTGTGGACCGCGCTCGGTCAAGGCCGCGCCTACGACGCTGCGACCCACCGTGGCCAGATGCGCTGCCTCGGTGATTTCGTCACTCGGGCATTTCCAGATCTGATCTGTCGACTCTGGCGCACGCTGGGCGAGGTCGCGTAAGAACGAACACTCTTATTTACGCTGCGACTTGTGTTTTTGGGCGTACGCCTGGACCTCGTCCGTGCACCACCACGTCCAGAACTCGCCAAACGAGATTTTCTGGTTGGCCGACGTGTCGAGCTAGATAAAAACTCGAGTTGCATATGCACGAGGGGTGGTTGTACGTACCTGGGCAAAAGCCTCCTTGACTTCGTCCGGCGACAGCGCGGGGAACGTTCCGAGCTCGACCGAGAGCGCAGCGAACTCGGCCGTATCAATTTCACCCGAGTGGTCCCGATCAAAGGTCGCAAACGCCTTGAGCAGCGCGTCGCGTTCGTGGTTTTCCGTCTACGTCACGGGTTCGATCCTCGCCGTCGACCGAGTTTTCTTTTTTTTACCGTGCGCTCGACGAGCTGTTGTGCATACGCATTGACATCGCGCACGTGGCGCAGCTTCTCGAGTTTCTTGAGGAGCTCGCTGGCCGCCGACGCATCCCCAAGCTCTTCAAAACACCGACACGACGCGGTCCACGCCGCCTCGGCGCGGCTAAAGTCCTACAACAAACACGTTGAAATACAAGGGCAACCTCGACTCGAGTTACGGTGGCGTGAAAATAGATGGTGCCCCGTTCGCGGAGCACATTGCCATGCCCTCGCTTGCACTCGTCTGACCGCACCGTGCGGATTTCCTACGCCACGTCACTTTCGCACATCGTTTGAAACTTTTCAAAGCATCACGTTGTAGGCGTCGTCGGCCGTCGAGAGCAGTTCGTCGACTTCGGCCATGGCGGCCACTCGCTTCGCAGCTACACGAGGTATCGCACGCGTGGAATTGAAATGTCGACGCGTACGGTCGGCGGCAAAGGCAGAGAGAAGTCGCTTCACAGATGCCAACGCCACAACGCAGTCTACCAGTTGCGTGAACCTAGGATGGCGTCGTCGGTCATATCGTACTGGCCTCGTGTAGCCGGGCATCGTCGATGGCAATGTCACGGTAGTGGGGACTGATCCGAACGAGCTTTTGGAGCAACTAACCGATTGCGTGATCTCGAGGACGTCCCAAAATCATGATGACGACGCGTACCTGGCTTTTCTCAATCGCAATGTGCAGCGACCGACTCGCCTCTTCGAGTTGCTGGCGCTCGAGGGTGCTGCTCATGTCGATGCCGCTTCACGCTCCGCTGATGTCGTATCTGCGCCGTTACAAAACATCGAAATTTGACGACGAACAACCTGAGAGTGTGCAGAGACAATATACCAACATGTCTAGTGTACGCGGTTGCATTTATAAACGAACAACGCCCTGACACCTCACAACCAGATAACATTGCCACCAGCAGGTCGAAAATCTGACCGAGCAGGCAACACCCAACCACTCGGATTCCAATACCAGCGCACGAGTGGACGACTCGAATTGATGTCGATAACATCATCGTCTCCTAAGCTTTAGCTCTGTGACCGACAGTCCATAGTATGTATAAAGTACCAACTCCATGGGTCCTTGTCGTAGCACGGAACACATGTTGTCGATGGTGGGGCTAGGGTGGGGCTAGGGTGACCGCCACATTTCCGCGTTCATGGACTCACATACTGAGCGGGGGTACAATATTATGTATGTACCCTAATACAGACTGCGCCGCCTTGTTAAAGTACAAGCCTTACATCTATCGCTGCCATAGAATGTGATACCGTTTTCCGTGGTGTGCCGTCCTATTGCGACGCTGCCAGCCGTTCGGCCCGCGCCTGGTGTGCCCACAAACGTGCTTGGGCCATTGAGATTCGCGGCGGTACACCGACAAACGCCCAAACCATATCGACGACGGGCTCGGGCAATGGCAGTTGCGGCAGCGCTTCGTACGGCGGTGGCACAAACTCGGTCGACAAGAGCATTTTGCGCGCGTCTGGTTGCACAAGGTACACGCGAAGGAGTCGCACGGCGCCGTGGGACGCAGCATGCTTTTGAAGCTCAAAGGACGAGCGACGGTAGTCGACACAGGTCGGGATCGTCACGAGTCGACCGACGTGCAGCGTCACAAAACCGGTTTCTTGGTGCCCGGACCAATGGCACTCGTGCCATGGCACCTACGCGAGGCTAATTAACCCCCTCTTCCTGTTCCTAGACGGTATACCTCTTGGGCCGGGTTTAACGGGTTGGGCACCCATGTCCGCTTCGTAAAGGACTGCCGAAAGTGGAGTTTTGGAAGCGCCGTGACGTGGTCGGCCGAGTAGACCACAAGACCGGTCGCAACGACTCCGTCGCTGGTGCACCCCGAGCCGTTGGTTTGCCACGAGAGACCGTGATGCGTCGGCGATGTCGACGACACGAGCAGCGCTTGCGCTTGTACGACCACCTGCAGCGTCGCCGTGGTCTCCAGCGCGGCACTTTGCAGGATGAAAAAGTCACGTGGTAGCGTCGGCGGTAACACCGGTGTCGGCGCCGACACTGGAATGCGAATCTGCGGACTGTGGTCCATGGCGTTGGCTGTCACGGAGAGTTGCCAGAGCGGCCGCAGCTCTTGAATAAGCTGCCGGAGCGCTGCGAGAAGGCGTGTGTGCTGGCTCGGAATGTTGTTGAAGTACGCGCGGTACGTGATACGGCCGGCGTCGAATTGGATCGTTGTCGGGAGCCACTGGAAGCGCGATGACCTTGCATTCGCGATGTACACGGGGCTGCATACGCGGTCATAGTGCGGGTCTCGGTCAAATCGCGTATGACCGTGCACAATACACTGCAAGTTGGGGTCAATGATCTCGCGGACGGCATTGCCCGAGCTTGTTGGCTCAAGCGGTCGTAGCAACCGAGCGAGCGTCGGTGCGAGGTCGGTCGTCGTATGGTACACGCCAAACGTCGTATTGAGCACGTGCCCAGCAGCGAGGCTCGCGTCGCGACGCAGCTGCACTTCGAAGCGAAGGAGGCGCTGAGCGTCGACCGAGACTCGACGTTGGACGGCACGAACGTCGGAAGTACTGAGACGGTGTGGCCAGGACGGCGCGTCCAAGAGAGAGCAAAGTGCGTGCATGTAGACAAGCTCGTGGGCGGCGTACGCAACCGCCTTGGGCGGCCCGAGCACCGTCCTACTGTTGTTGGCAGTAGGCTGCCAAAGAAGAGCGACGTTGGCACGAGATGCGTCGCATCGAGAACCGACTCGGCGAGGTACGCGACGATATCACGCTGATGGCGCGCGGGGCTCGCCAGCGCCAACGCTAACAGCGACTGTCCATTCTACGACATTGGATGAGACATCGGAGCCACGAGTCGGTGGCAGACATGGCGGTAGCGGGCGGTGTCGTTTGTGAGAGGTGCCAAGACGCGAACGCTCTCGAGAGCACCCGAGACGATCGCACAGTGCAGGGCGCTTCGTCCTCGCTAGTACAAGCCAATAGGAGACATATCCCCACCCAACGCACGATTACGGTGTCGAGGAGGTTGGGGTTGCAGCCCGCGGCCACGAGAGACGACACCATGCGCGCATCGTCGACCACCATGTGAAGATAGTCCCACTACGATCGATGCCATGCATGTCTGTCGTAGATGTGAGTATAGGGATCACCTTGCCCAAGGTGGTGAGCGGGGCGAGCACTGCGACGGCATCCGTTGCGCCCTGCCGAATCGCTGTCAAAAGAGGTTCCACCGACGCCTAGCACGTCCAAGCATGAGCCACGCAGAAGACGCATATCAGCGTGTCGTACGGGGCGAGCGCCCCGGTCGAGAAGGCGTTGTAACATCGCGCGATCGCCGTAGCTGGCTTTGCACACGAGCGCATCGTGTCCATCCTAGCGGAGACAAATGTGTGCATGTACAAGAAAGAGTCGTAAGAAACGTACGCGACCGGTCAAGTCCATGATGGCAGCCATGTGTTTGGCGCCGTCGAGCCGCCGATGCGACAAGAATTCGCAGAGAACCGCACGGCTCGATATGAGACCGGCATCAATATAGAGTTGAGCGATCGAAGCGCCATGGGTGCTATGAGTCACGGTCGTCGCGAAACCCTATCCCCACTTCATAGAAAAAAGGACAACATTGACCACAACTACCGCCGCGACCGTGTCTGGAGTCGGGTGCTGCGCCAGGAGCAAGCGGAGGAGGTCGAAATTCGGGGCCTCGCTGAGTGCAATGGCACAGAGCGGCGTGCACTTGGCCTACAGAACGTCCTCTCGGCAAATATCAACACCGGTCGCGTACAATATCCAGCTTATGGTGTCGACGCGCACGCCAACCGCCAGCAGCGCCGACGCGATCTCCATGTGCCCGTAGTGGGCCGCCAGCCACAGCGGCGAGCGGCGGTTCTAGCAAACGATTCAAACTTTTTCAAACAATGTTGCAAACAAGAGAAGGGACGCACGCTGTCCATGGCCCGTGGGTTCGCGTCGTGGCGGAGAAGGGCGGCGACGCAGTAGAGATGGCCGTGCGTGACGGCGAGCCCCACTGGCGTATGCCCACGCTAAGGAGCCTCATCGATCCATGAGAAACCAAGAGTATCTCCAACGGCAATGCGTCTACACACAGTGTTCTGTCGGCTGCTGTCGGCCACGCGCGGCGCGAGAAAGTCGACGACGTGGACGTGGCCGGCGGCAGCAGCCAGGTGGAGCGCACTGCTACCGTCCTATGCACACGGATCGAGTAAACGATTCGTTGGTTGCTTGCCGTACGTCGTCCATGGCCACATCGACATCGACATCGTCCAGTAGCATGGCTACGGTTGCTAACGAGCCGTCGGCCGCGCCAGCAAGGAAGGCCTTGGTTGCCTGCTCGAGGGATGAGGAACAGACCCGGGCTGGCATCGCTGTTACCGCGTCGTCTACGTCGTGCATTGGTTCCTGCCGCTCGGTTGTCGGGAAATCGCACTTCGAATACGCATTTCATCGGCACGCTCTTCGATCCATCCAACGTCGCGCCTCCCACTCTAGAATAGGTAAAACAGATGCTCAAAATGCAAGTTTTTCTCTTGTCAATCGAGTCATTTTGGGTTTGAGCGGCGCGATAAAGCTCGGCGACGGTGCCAGAAGCCTCGAGGCGAGAGGTTCGCCACTACCACAACGCTCATGCTCCAATGGCCCATTGCTCATAGCACATTGATCTCTACCGCAGCACCTGCAAATGCGGCACTCCCACCTTTTCACGCAAGGCATCGACCATGTCGCTGCCACACCAATGTAATGTAGTTTGGTCTGGCGTCGGATCTGGTGAGGTCGCCATAACCAGATAGTGGCAACTCGCCTTGTGGCGCTCACTGGATGCGACGCTGGCCGGACGCAATATATGCATCTCGACACCAAGATCGCCTGGCGCCAACGCCATCTCGCGTCGGATTGGCTACATCGTAGCCAATGAGACCGTTGCGTTTCAATGGAAGAGAAAAAACAGTAAAACGTTGTATACAAACGAGAAGCCAAATACGTGTATTTTATTGGCTCTAAACTCGGCCTTTGGGAGTTGCCAGGCCACCCAGACAAGCCAAGACGACACGGGATGGCAGCGAAGGAGTCCAGCCTCGTGGCGCCGGAGCGAGCGCTCGACGTCGAGGAAGAGTGGAGCCAGGAGCGCCTGCCGCTGCATGTCAAGTCCGCCATGCCACGCAATATGGCGAAGGCTCATGCGTCCTGCTAGGAACGTCGTCGGGACCATTGACGTCCAAGTCCCGCTCGACCTGACGACGATTGCGCTCAATGCGCGCAACACCGAGTACAATCCGCGGGTAGCGTCTTCATACGTCATGGCAATGCAGCTCAGCGCATGCGCGTAGAGGTTCGCCGCAGTCATCATGCGGTTACGAGACCCAAAGACGACCGCGCTCATCTTTGCGTCCGGCAAAGTACTCCTCTTGCACGCCCGTGACGGCAACGCTTAGCATCCGCGATGGCGTAGATTGTGATCACGGGCGCCACCACAGAGAAGAACTGCCGCATTGCCGCGCGCAAGTACTGCAAAGTGCTACAGGTACACCGCATGGAAATGCGTGCGAGGTCGATCATATTGCTGCATTAGAAACTCAACTTCCCGGCCAAGTTTGAGATGTTCAAGATCTGCAACATGATGGGCACCAGCGACGTGCGCTTCCCGATCCGCCTCGAAGGCTTGCTCAACGACCACTCGCGCTTCTGCACTGTACGACGTACTGCACTCGGACCGTTCGTCTCACGACGTTGGCGCCCTTTTAGTACGAGCCCGAGCTCTTCCCAGGCCTCATCTTCAAGCTCGTCGAGCCCAAGTTGACGTTTCTAATATTCGTGTCGGGCAAGCTCGTCATTTGCGGCGCCAAGGTACGATGACCTCGTGGCCCGTCCTTGCTTGAACCGCTCCGTAGGAGACGAGCGACATGCGGTTAGCACTGGAGAAGATGCATCCGCTGCTACTCGAGTACCGGAAAATGGCGCCGGCGCCGTCGCTAGAGAGCCTTGATTTCGAGGAAGACGCAGATATCGACCAACACAAAATATAAGTACGTGTGCACACCACTACAATATTGTCCATTGTCGATGCGGCAATATATATTTCTCCTGGCGACGAACCCGGAGCAAGTCCGGAGCGACAACGGTCCAGGAACGGTTTCGTAAGTCGTGCCCAATACAATAAAGAATCAATGTTGACTCGTTCTTTGTATAAGCGTCGACGCATTGTCATTTAATGTCGTCATCGTAACGCCTGCTCGACGGGCGAGAACTCGATCGTTATCACGTACGAAGCAAGGGTATGGCACGACCGCGCCACGGGAGCAGCACGGCCGCCAAGCCCGACGACGACCGCGCCCGCCATACGAGCCTGCCGCTGCTCGGCCTCCCATCCTTCCTCAAGCCCATGGAAGACGCCAAGCGAGCATGCCCACGTCGATCGATGGCCTCTCATCGACGTCTTCTCTTGTAGTGCTTGACGCCAGCCAAGGTGTCTCCGCTCGCAGCCAGCGACGAGACGCCGCTCGACTCGTGCAGCGGCCTCAAAGACCAGTTCCTGCGCCTCAAGCAAAAGTTCCACAAGGCGACGCCCGAGACTACGACGTCCGAGTCGCATGCCAAGACCGCCGACGCCGCCAAGGGCCTGCGCCGCTTGAGCTTGGACAACAGCGTCTGGATCGACCCGCGCGCGCTCTTGGACCCGTACTGCAATAAAGAGATCGACATGAAGCCGTCCGAGCTCATGCGCGAGCTCGAGACGCTCAACGGCGCGGCCCAGGTACGGCTGCAAATTCCAAGTGTCTCCCCATATAGCATCGTCATCATCACCATCATCATGGTAAGTAGAAGATGTTTGTGCACGACCCGTGGTCCAACGGCGCCGAGCGCTGGGTCCTCGACGACGCGTGCTTGCGCGGGTACATGACGTGCTGGACGATCGAAACCGGCGGCGAGCTCGTTGTGCTCATCGCGCGCACCATCAAAGCGTGCGTGGTCTCCTCTCTAGCACGACATCGTCTTGAGGGCTGATTTGCGTAGGTTGAACGCCAACATCAACCCCGACATTGCGCTGCAGTGGATCGGACGACAGCTCTGGGGCCTCACCATCACACTACCGCTTGCTCGGAACCGAGAGCTTACGATGCAGCATGTGCGACGCCTCGATCCAGCAACTACTGAACGTACGCGTAGATCACCGTCGCATCCAGCATCGATGTGGCGCTGGCCAAGATGGTCAAGGTTGCATCATCGCCCGAGCCCAACAATGCCAACCTCCAGTATGTTGGCTTTGGAGATGCGCATGAGCAATACACACAGGGGTAGGTCGGGCGTCCCGCCCATCTCGCCGCGCAAGGCGCCGGCAGAAGCCCCCGAAACCCCGTCGATCGAAGTGTCGAATGGTCCTAGCCACATGCGAAGTCTCTCCAACGACACGACAACACCAACGCGAGCAGTGGGGCACAGCCGAAGTCTCTCGAGCGATGCGACGAGCCAGCACCTCCGGAGCCTCTCGGGGGACCTTCGCGCCGAAGTCCACGACATTAATCGGCTCCTCGCACCGCCTCGGTCGCCCACGTCGAGCTCGTCGAGCTCATCGACGACAAAAACGTGGCACGCCCTCACGACGCCAGGCCCTGCACTTTTGGACGACGACCCCTTTGCACGCTGCGTACACGCCGCATTACAATGAACCCAACGCACTCATGGCGCCCGTAGGCACCCGAGAAAACGGGGTGGCTAAAAAAACGCAGCAGTGGCTTGAACTCGTGGCAGCTGCGCTGGTTTGAACTCAAGGGCAATCGGCTCTACTACTTCAAGCACGAGAAGGTGCGATGTGCTCGAATGCAACACATTTGAAGCGAGAGAGGCACGTAGGATGGACTCCCCAAAGGTGCGATCGTGCTCGACAAGGTCTACTGCATCCGTGGTGCGGCGGGGGATCCGTCCCCAAGCCTCACGATCTCTCCGTCTGGCGCCAACTCGATTTGCATGTTCAAGTTCAGCGATCGACTCGTGCACCACGTCTTTAGGTACGTGTCGACGCGTTGCGAAATCGCGAGAGAATTGGGATTAGTCGCCGCTCGTGTACGCTCCGCGTGCCTGACGACGACGAGATCGAGCTCAATGCTTGGATTAACGCCATTTGCCGCGCGTCGTTCCAGTGCTACCTGAGTGTCCCGACCGCCGACGCCAACGGTGGGTCAATTTACTGAGTTTGTATCGATCTCTCAATCTATCCATAGTCGACGAGAACGAGTTGTACAAGTACAGTAGCTTCCAGTACCTGCGCGAGACGGACCCGCTTCTATGGGAAATCAACCCACTCGACCAAAACGCCATCAAGAAAAAGGCCTCAGTTGCGCGCACAAAGGCCGAGTACACGTACATCATGTCCAAGTACGCGCACGTCCTTCGCCACATTCTCTTGCCGCGGTGCGCCACTTGATACGCTGATACATTGACATATATATACATACGACGATGCAATAGACCGCGCCCGATCAGCATTGAGCAGACCCTGCGCGACATCATTCCCGAGCTCTTTCTCATCAACAACATTTTGTACGGCGGTGAAACTGAGAGCATCGACGACATCTTCCACGTCCTCGAAGGCTACGTCAAGCGGTTTGCGTCCACCCACGAGGCGTGCGTTACCGCGGTCAGCGCCGTCCTTCAAGCGTGCGCGCGTACGATTGCCGGTGGCGACTCGTTTCTTGTGATCCGGACGCTTCTCGGCAGCAGCGCCGGCGACACGCTCATCCGTCCCGCCGACTCGCATGGCGCACCGATCGTGATTGACATTTCGAGCGCAACGCCGTCTCTCTTTACGATCACGCTCTCGAGTGTCTTTGTGTTTCATTTGCTCGACGACGTCGAAAAGATGACGGAAGACGACGCGATCGAGCCGCTTCTGCGTGTGCAAACGCTCCACGTCCAAGAAATGGACCTTCTTCTTGGCAAGTCAACGCGGCACCTCAAGATACGACAGCTCGCGGCCGACGACGAGCGAATAGGAGGCGACCTCACAAGCAGTCGCAGCACCACGTACGACTTTGGCGCGCTGCTCGACGGTCTCGCGTAGGTAGGAGGAAATCATCAAGTTATAAGAAGCGATGCCGTCGTTTTCGTCCAGAGTTGAGCAAAGGCTCATCTCTATTTACTAGCCTACCAAGCATCATGGTTGCATTGTGGCAAGAAAACGATATATGAGTGACGTGGCAACCCTGGGCGCAGAGTAGGGCACTTCGCCAGTACCGAGAAAGATCTTGTGCAGTATCTTGGGATGGATAAATGATGCACAAGGAAGCGAGAGAGAGCATCGCCATTATCCTGCAGACGAGGTCTATGACGAGCAAGGTGTGCGCACTATCAACGTGCGTGCGTCCATTCCCATTCCCGGTGGTTGCCGAAGAGATACGAGTACCGCGAGGGTCCTCGTTGAAACACTCACTGATACCACTGATACTGATGTAAGATGTGTTGAATGCAGCGGTCCAACATTGCTCTTCGTGTACTCTTTCTGCTTCGCTGCGTTTCTGCGAAAGTCAACGCGAGATAGAGTACGCTCGTGTGTGAAGCAATCATTTTAAGCAATCCACGGCGAGTCCATGGCCCCTTTTGATACCGACACCATCGCACCAGGTCCCGCCGTTTGGCGCACCACGAGCGTGCCGACAGCGTACCGAAACGCCCGGGCTTTCTTGGGCTGCGATATCTTCCTGCTGCCAAGTACTTGGCGCTTGGCGGTCACGGCCACCGAGATTGGCGCATCCATCTGGGACAAGAGGTTCACGCGCGTGACTTCAACGAGGTTGTTGAGGCGGTCGTAGCCCAGGACGTAGCAGTCGCCGCCGCGCTGGTCCATCGTGCCATGACGTCGGTACTCGGGGTACGCTTCAAACAGCCGGTACATCGACCCTCCGTGCATCACATCTACCCTCATGTCGACAACAAATTCTCATTTTCATCGAGATTACTGTACCTCGGACGTTGGCGCCGAGACGATAGAACCAAAGAAGACTCTTGTGCTTGAAATCGTTGTACGCAAACGCACCCTCGTGCACGTCCGAGCCATCCTAATAAAAAGAAGACGACTCAAAACCAGCCCAAATGTGACGCAAACGCGACGCAAATGTAGTCCGTACATTGGCCTGGAAACGGTACCAGCGCGCCGCGTCGCGGCCGCTCGACACTTGCCGAACATTGCGCACCGCGCGCTTGGCAGCGCGCGCGGCGATGCCGGGCACACCGAGCAGCACGGGCAGCGTGCACAGCGAGAGCGAGAACGCCAAAAACGCCACCAGCGCCTCGACATACTCGTCGCCCGGCGGCACCGGCGTCATCACGATCGAGAAGAGCGCAATGTACACCGAGAGCATCGGGTACCATGCGAGCTGGAGGTGCGTGAAGAGCCCGCCGTACGCGTACGCTGCGATCGCCAGTAAGGTCGGGTTGGCGGGCTTGAGCCAATGGCTTTTCCGACACCGCCGCAAGACCGGATTGAGGAGCACGAGCGTGCTGTACGAGAGCCATACGCTGCGGCTAAAGTAGATCGAGCCAAGGGCAAAGTAGTAGGCGCTCTCAAACTGCTCGACGCGCGCGCCCGCTTGGCCGGATAACTCGGGACTCATCCAGAAATCGAGCACAAACAAAAAGCAAATCTTGGGGTGCGAGAGCACGATGCTGGTCGCGTCGCCCATGAGTACTTCGTAGCGTACAACGCTCTTGCGTTCGCTCATGGCATACGACATGAGCGCCTTCCGGAGGTGGAGCACGTGCGTAAAATACTCGGCGTAGCACACATAGCCAATGTAGCCGCTCAAAAAGGCGGCAAAAGAGCTTGAGGAGCCGCCAGCTCGTCGTATAGTCGGATGGTACGTACAGCGAGTAGACGGTAAAGCTCGTACCGCTGGTCGACGCATTCGGAAACAGGTCGTTGCCGGGGACAGTCCAGAGCACCGACAAGGCGTGCGGCGTCGACACCATCGTGTGCTTCCACACGCGCGCGTACGACGTTGATGCGGACGCGTTGACGCCGCAAAGCACGTGGGCGATCTCAGGCACGTGCGACCACGGAAAGTAGATCGCGCCCGCGACGCTGGTGATAATACCGTGCGCGCAATCATCTTCCTTGGAAGAGCCGTTGAGCGGAAACACGTGCCGCGCAATGTCCGTGGCCGTCGTGTCGTCGTAGATGTACGAGGCGCCATTTGGCAAGGTCGCCGACGAGAAGAGGTCGCGAAAGTAGTGCATGTACTCGGTTTGGTTGATGGCCTCGACCGCGTCGACCGTGAGGAGCGGGTGGGTGGCCCCGCGGAAGGGGTGGCCTCGCTCAGGTACGGCTTGAACGGCATGAGGACCAAGTTGAGGCCAAAGAGCGCCGAGACGAGCACCGACTTGCGGTTCATGCGCACGCGCGAAGCATCGATGGTCGGCTGGATGTCTTCGGGCGAGGGTGCGAAGGAGCTCACGGGGATCGCGTCGAGTGATGGGTCTACGCGCATGTGGTCTTCGCGGTGGCAATTGGGCAATGCATCGTTTCTGCCGTGACGAGTATTTATAACTGAAAATAAGATGGAGGGCGCAATAGGAACGACGCTCGGTCGTGCAATACTTTATCTGGTGCAGTATAGGCTATTTTGGGGGAATATGAGCTATTTGGGGGGAATTGGCATAAATCAGCGCCCTTTTGACCGATGGTTTGCAAAATCAACCCCCAAGCGGGACAAAAAGAGACCGAGCTTAAAAGTATGTTACCGGTACAGCAGCGAGTGACGACAGCGCATCGGCCGACCGCAGCGCAGCGGAGGTTGGGTTTGACTTTTGTGCACGTCGTGCCTTGGCGAGGAGCGAGCCCGAGTCTCAACACTAATAGGGATTTCATTGATTGTACTAGTAGCACAGTACTAGTAGACCGGAACTTTAGGTGGAGGCGAGGAGGCCCGCGTCGAGACCAGTTTCCGCTTGCACCGCAGGTACGTACGTAATAGTGGAATTCGAACAGAAATCAGCCCCCTCATTAGTTCCAAATGGGGGCTGATTTGCAAACCATCGGTCAAAAGGAGGCTGATTTTGCAAATTGCTCCTATTTCCGTGACCATGCATGCTCGTCATCCGAGTTTTCGGAGGCCAAACGTTGCTTGTACTACACACCTACCTACAAGCCTTGTAGGTCGCCCACATTGACATCCCCCTTACCTCGTCATGTGTTCAAGCAAGCTGGAGGCCATCGAGACCGTGAGTCGAGTCGAAGTGGTCGATTGTAGTGTGAATAGTGTGAAACCTCTGGAAGTGGCAGCTCATCATGGAGAGAGACATGGCGGGGCAGGAACGAGCGCGGTTGGAAGACCATATTGTAGCTGTTAACAATCCGTCATGCGACTGCTGCAGATGCTCGACTTGTACATGGCAATGAAGAGTACCGCAGCCAGCGACTCAGAGAATCCTCAAAGCGTGAGAGCGCGTGGGTTGAATTGCGCATATTGTAGCGTTAAAGAATACGTTAAAGACACAGTCGGACGTTAAAGAATACGATTGGCGCAACGAGAGTGGTCAAAACGCCAAGAGCAAATTGCACTTGACCGGAAGTCATGCAACAAGCTCTGAGCTTCTACCGCGCCATCTACCGCGTACGTCATCGCACTCTGTCACCGCATCTGAAGGTTGCGTGTGCGTAGACTGCGGGGCTCATGCCGTCCAAGGACCGGACGCGCTTTGTGCGTCGGCGGCTGCGCGCCGAGTATGAAAAGTACCGCCACGAGACCAGCCCCGAGCGCGTTGCGTACGCTTCTCAGCTTGCTCTTCTATTTAAGTTGCGTGTTACTAGGTTCTTGCTCCAGGTCGCCGACACGCAGGTACACGCGTGTATGTGCATACCCCACGCGTCTCATCGACGAGTAGCTCGACACACTCCGCGTTCAAGTCGACCACTACAACCAAGTCTTTTCCGACCCCAGCTACCACCAAGTCTAGTGCATGGATACTGAAATCAAGTAAAAAACCAACGCCTGTGCCGCCTGCTAGCCTCCGAGTTGCCAATGGAGCTTAGGCGAATACATACTAGTAGTCGTGGGCACGCGAGCTCTTGGCTGCGAAAGTGGTGATGCACGCAGGCCGGTGTGCTGAATTCAGACTCCACGCAGGCCAGAACATGCTAAATTCAATGCAGAGTGTCGCCGGCGCAGAAACAATCGCGACGCTGCCCAAGCATCCCACACGTTAACGCTGTCAATGAGTCTCGTTTGGCAAGTCCTGCGTGCGTTGAGCTAAAACGACGGGTAAGTGTCCAGAAGCTGATAGGAGCAACAACGGCCGATCAGATATACATTATGCACGCACGGTCTTCCCAAATACTGTCTTAGTACATGCTGAGGCACGGACGCTCACGCTGCAAACGCGCAAATAGATTAAAGGTACTGCAACGACCATAAGGCTTGATGCGCCAAGTGAGTGTAGGTAGCAGTAGCATTAGCCACGGGCGCACGGGGCAGGATCGTACCCAGCGTTGAATTTTATCCAATCATGTGCTGCGGTGCACAACCCGACGCTCATTTTGGCCAATCAGACGCAATGTCAACAACCGAGCGATGCATTTTTATTCTGACATGCAATAAAATTTCCGCCATTTTTGCCTCTTCACCGCAAGCAAGATGACGGGCGTCCGCCTCCAGCTGCTCAAGGTCGTCGACGGTCTCCTTAGCCACCTCGAGCTCAACGAGGACGCCATCGAGTACCTCCGCGACAAGTACGACCCGCTCACGGTCTTTGCCTTCCTCGGCCCGCAGGTACGACGAGGCCACGACGCACACAACGACGACGACGCGCGTAGGGCAGCGGCAAGTCGGCGTTTGTGCAAGAACTCATCCGCGCCGGGCAGCCCGAGGGCCACGCTGCCGAGGCTATGGAGCCAACGCCCGAGGACACGTGCGTATGATTCTCTATGCATCCCATCGTGACGCGTGAGAACGTAGTGGCGTGTGGATGTACATTGAAGAGACTGCGTACGAGCACGCCAAGCACGTGGCGTACTTGGACGTCTACGGCTACGGCGTCAACAAGGTACGATGCCATCTCACTCTCCGAGCTTGGGCTTAGGATATGTCTTTGGCAGCACATTGATGCACAGCTCTTTGGCCTCACCGCGCTCCTCAGCAGGTTCGTCGACGTGCGCCACATGGAGCATGCGTGATGCAACGCTGTCTAGCACGGTGTTTCATGTATCGCTCGGCGCGATCAACGAAAGCGTCTTTGGACAGCTCGGGTTCCTCGAAGGCGCGGTCGACGTCCTTGGCGAGAGCGCGGCCGGGCACCTTCCGCCCTTGCAGTGGGTCGTGCGCGACCTGCCAACGAAAGAGCTCAAGGCCATTGTCGGATCGGCCATCGCCGTCGATCCATCGGCCGACATAGATCAGCTCTACTTGAACGCCGTGCTGGACGCCAAATCGAGCCCGTTTCGGCATTTGCTGCCGTGGCAGATTCTCACCAACTACTTTCCGAAGCGATCGTGCACGGTGCTACCTGCCGCGACCAGTCCTGCCTACGAGAAAAAGGCATCGCGCCTCGGCAAGACACTCGTCGAGAAGAGCCACGTTGCGAGCCTCCACGGCGTGCCGCTCACCGGTTCGATCCTCGCCAGCGTCGTCGAGCTGCTCGTGGACCAGCACAAGAGCATTCTGGACGTACGACCGGCTCGCTTCTGCCATTCGTATGTGAGAACGCAATATGGCGCGTAGGTGCTCCACGGCGCGTGGGACACGATTCTGCAAGCTGCGGTCCTCGACGTCCTCGAGCTCGCCATCGGCATGTACAAGGCCCATGTGGACGCCCAGCTGCCGTTGGCCAACACAGACGCCGCGTCGGCACATATTGCGGTACCGTGTTCTGGATGCTGCAGGGTCGGTGCAAACGAAGTTGCTAGCTTCCGTGCGACGCCAGTGTCCTTGACGCATTGCATGGCGACGCGTGCATTCGCGCAGCACCGCTCCTCGCACGGGCTGCGAGCATGGGCGACGAGAGCATGGCGCTCGCAGCAGACATGTTCAAGACGCTCTCGAACGACCACATTGCCATGTGGCACGCCCGCAACGACGCGCTCTCCAAGTCGCTCTGCCTCAACTTGCTCATCTCGCTCCACACGGACGTCGAGGCATCGATCGCGGCCAAACTGCATCGCGACGAGAACGACCCGCTGCTCTTTTCGGATTTCAAAAGCCTTTTTCGCTTTTACAACCTGCAGGTCCAGCACATGATTGCGCAGTATGCGACCGACGCCAAGGGCCCGCAAAAGGTACTATTTTCCGCCATTGTCCTCTTATTTCGACTCTTTTTTGGACGCATTTTCACCGAATATATGTGGACACTGAAATGCCATGTAGATGCCGCAGCTGGCAGCGTTCTACTCGACGCTGCTCCCAAAGTTCATCTTGTACCTCACGGACCTTGGTGCGCATCGCATCGAGTCGGAAACGATTGCGTCGACGGTATGATAGCAGCATCCAATCCTTTCTCTTACGTCGCCTTGGCATGATGTGTAGCTCATGCTGGACCGAAGCAAGGGCGCATTGCAACAAGCCGTGGACGCCAAGGTCACGGCGATGGAGGTACTTCCATCGATCCGTCAATCTTCATGCGATGCAACCCACTTGTCTAGTCGATCAAGGCCACGCAGGCCCACGTGCAAGCCGGCCTCGTCGTCAACGCTCGCTTAGAAAAGGTATTCCGTCCATCCGCGTTGCCTGCATCACCTCATACACGTGTAGCGTCTCCGGGACGTGCTGGACGATGCGTTGGAAGGCGTCTCGCTCCTCTACGACGCCGCCAAGCTCCAAGGCGAGACCCTCGAGCGCGAAGCGTTTGTCAATGTACATATTCGCCTCTTTTATTCGTCGGATCGCAATGGCTGAGCTCATGACGGTATTTTGTAGGTGGAGCGCACGGCCGAGCGTGTGCTCGAAGTGACGCAGAAAACGCAGTCGGTCGACGACGAACTCCTCGAAGGCTACCTCATCAAGCAGGGCGGCGGCGGCGTCTTTGGCCGGAAGAACTGGAAGCAGCGCTACTTTGTGCTGCACCGATCGCTCCTCTCGTACGCCAAGACCAAGGACGACTATGAGCGCGGCAAGATCCTCAAGGAGCTCTCGATTCTTGGCTGCGACGTGCGCGAGTCCCAGGACGCGGGCGAAGGCTTTGAGATTTGGCCGCCGCTCGGCGGCCAAGGCACGGTCTACGACTACAAGCAAGGCATGTTTGCCTCCGAGTCGACCAACGCGCGGCGCAAGGTCGATGCGGACTCGGACCGCAAGTTTTATTTACGCGCGTCGTCGGTCGAGGTCAAGGAGCTCTGGGTCGGCCGCCTCCGCCAAGCCGCCCAGCAACCGCTCCTGCATTAATGACGTGATCGATTCCATCGTGGCTTGTACATAGTATGTACGTGTAACAACTACAACATTGCATGTGTGGCATCATCTATCGTCTCCTTGGGTGTTCGGCCTCCATTTCGTTCGCTGGCTTGTCTCGGCCGAGATGGCATGCGATGCGATCAACAAGTGCACGCATCGCGCGTCGGATGTCTGCAAGACGGATCCGACGGCCATCCAAGACATAGGAGTCTCTAGAGATCGACGTGGTTGACAGTGGAGGATTACTTGGCAGCCTTGGCCTCCTGCTTCTTCTTGAGCATCGCGAGGTATCCGCCAATCGCATTTTGAACCTTGTCGGTTTGGCAAAAGTCGATAAAGTTGGAGCGGTCTTCGTCGAGGCGGGTGCGCAGGCGGTTGGCCGTCTCGTCGCGCATCATGGCCTTGGTGAGCTTGCGCGCGCTCGCTACACAGAAGCCACATGAGACGGTCAGGACGTGGAGCGAATCGGAGCGTACATGGAATCGAGAGCCACTCGGCGAGGAGCTTCTCGGCCGTCGGGTGCACCTGCTCGACGGGCACCGCTTCGTCGACCAAGTTGATCTCTTTGGCGCGGAGCGCGTTTACTTGGAGACCGAGGCCCAGCATCTTTTCCGTCTCGCGGTGGCCGATCGTGTTGAGCATCACGTCCCGCATCCAGAACGGCGCGACGATGCCCAGCTTGGTCTCGTTCAAGCCGATGAGCGGCCCGCCGAGCGCCATGACGCGCGAGTCGCAGCACATGGCGAGCATGCAGCCGCCCGCGGGGCTCTGGCCTTCGATGGCCGCGACCGTCGCGAGCGGCGTCGTGTACAAGCGGAGGCACGTGTTCTGGAACGCGCGCCAGAATTGGCCAAGACGCTTGGTCTACATGCATCGCTGAGATGCGTGGCCTAAATGGGTGCATGCTCTACCTGCGGCTGGTACATCTCCATAATGTCAAGGCCACCCGAAAAGATCTTGGGGTTCGTCGACGACAGAATCATGCCCCTAGTACATGGCCATCAGGAGCCATTCAATGGCGCACGCCTACTTGACGGTTTTGTCCTTCTCGAGCGCCTGGATCGCTTCGTCGATGGCGAGAAGCAGCTAGTTCGCCAGTATGAGCCATGCTGCGCGACGATCGCTCGCCGCTGTACCTCCATGCTGAGCGAGTTGACGGGCGGGCGGTTGAGGCGCAGGATAGCGAAGCCATCCTTCTTCTCGACCGTGACGAGGCTGGGCGGCGCCGAAGACATGGCGCGGGCGCCGCGGAGGCGGAGGCGAAGGGCAGAGCGGAGCATCGTGACCAACGAGGGGCTAGTTGGACTCTGTTGACAAAACAAGAAGATCCGTCGAAATCCCAGGTTCAAGTTCCGGATACCACTCTATCATCCGGTATTCGTATGCATTATCCGTAAATCGTACTCCCGACCTCGGTCGATGAGCCGGCTCGTCGCGTCATCAGGCCGAACAAGTCGGCCTGCGGTCTTCCCACAGCATTGCAAGTGGCAGTGATTGCCGGGTACGAGCAGCGACGATCCTCCGGCGCAGCCAGGAGGGGACTCGTTTCCCGCATAAATCATCCATCGCCCACATATATCACGTCTGTTTCTTGTCTTTTCACGTGATAAACTTTTCTTCACGTGAAAATTCAGAAAGAGAGTATCGGTTGCGATGGCGGCGGAGCGGGCCGAGTTTGCGCTGGCCAAGGAGCGCCAGGCGCAGCAGGTGCTCGCGCGCAGCCACGTGCGGCAGCTCCGCAAGGCCAACAGCCCGCAGATCCACACGCTCTTCCAGATGCACAAAGAGAAGGCGCCGCTCTTGGCGATTAGCCAGCACCTGCGCATGGCCCCGTGCCTCGTCGCGCGGGTCTTCCTCGAGTTTAGCAACAAGGTACCGAAAGCCAACATCTACAAGGCGCTGCTGGCGACGCTAGACGACGAGACCGCCGAGCATGGCCTGTCCGGTCGCCTCCGCGCCGAGCTCCGGGCCTGTGTGGTGGCCGACGTGCACTGCTCGCCGCTCTGCGACCGCATCCGCCGCAGCGAAGGCGACGAGTACGAGCACATGATGATCTTGCGTTTGCACCAGCTCGGTATTCCGTTCGAGAACGAGCACATGCTACGGGAGCGCGGCTTGGCCAAGACGCCGGACGCGCTGTTGCTCGCACCGATCCAAGTGCGCACGCGCGACGGCCGCTGGCACCTCGTGCAGTGGATCGACTCCAAGGCCATGGCCCATGAAAGCGCCACGGAGAACGAAGCCCAGCACATTGCGCAGGCCCACGCGTACGTGAACCGGTTTGGGCCCGGCATGCTCCTCTACTGGATGGGCGTCGAGGCTGACGTCGCGACCATTCCAGACGTGCTCATGGTCGACCACATCCCGAGCGAGATCCGCATGCCAGGAATCACCGCTTCGGCGCCGTTGACGCTCTCGGACGGAACGTCCTTTTCGACGCAAGACGGTCATATTCGCCGCGAGTTCAACGCCGACGGCGTGCCCTGCTCGTATGTGCGCTTTGACGACACGTAAAAGAGCCTCCTGGATGATAATACAGTAGCACTATATATGTCAACGGGGCGGCTGCTGGCGAGCCCACATGCAGTGGGCCTTGCGCAAGGTACAGATGGAAAATGGATCCAAGGACGCCATCGCCAGCCTTGTCATCCGGATAACATGTGTCATTCTCCGGATAAGCCATGTTGAAGTGGGCACCGCAGGTCAGTTTGGCCGTAGTAGGCAGTTGCATTATGTCGCCATGGACCCTTGTATGCAATCAGCGACAAGGGGCCGTCGCTCTGCCTACTGTTGCTAAAAAACAAGAGGGCAGCAAGTGAAATGCTGCGGGAAGTGCTGCTATCGCTACGAACCCGCACGGCTCTGCAGGATGTTCGCTGCCGAACAGGACAGGCCGGCCGGCCGTACGTACAGTGCCCCGTACGAAGTGCCGTACAACATTTTATCAATACTCAAGAAGTGATGGGTCGAACACTGAGTACGTACGTAGCAAATGCTTTGTACGGTGGCGCCACGTTCAAGTGAGGCACTTGCGATTTTCCAGCGCGATGGCGGAAACGACGCCGCTGGTCCGCGGACCCCAATCGAGTCTTACCGCGCAACGCCATTCACGCAGCCTCGTCGCGGTGGCAGGCTTCGTCCTCACGATTCTCTTTGTGGCCGTCGGCTTGGCCATGCAGAAGATTCCTGCGTCGCCCCGTACGTTGCGCTTCGTACAGTGTTCGTATGCTTACAGTATCCTCCTGTAGCAATCCGCTCCATGGCTGCCGACGCGGTGACGTCGCTGCCGCGCTTTGGGCCTGTCGAAGAAGTGCAGGTACTATGTATCCCGCAGTCCATGGCTCAGACACATGTTGACAGTACGCGGGCTTGGTGCCTGTCAACGCCGGCGGCGGCAACATCTTTTACTGGTTCTTCGAGGCGCGCACGGTGTCAACCACAACGCCGCTCATCGTGTGGCTCAACGGCGGCCCTGGTGCGTCATCCATGACCGGCCTCCTCACCGAGATGGGCCCGTATCGTATGCAGGCCGATGGGTCGCTCACGTCGCATCCGCACAGCTGGACCAACGTCGCGCACATGCTCTTCTTTGACCAGCCCGTGGGCACGGGCTACACGAGCGCGACGTCCGAGGCCGGCTACGTCAACTCGCAAGAAGAAATGGCGGCGCAGCTCTACTTGGCGCTGCAGGCGTTCTTTATCTTGCATCCCGAGTACGCGGCCAGCCCGATGATCATTGCCGGCGAGTCGTATGCTGGCAAGTACGTGCCGCACATTGCGCACTACATTCACACGATCAACCGCAACGACTCCACGATCCCCAACGTGCGCTTGAACCTTTGGGGCGTCGCGATCGGTAACGGGGAAATGAAGCCGCTACTTCAAACCCAGAGCGTGGCCGACTACGCGCTGGCGCTCGGCTTCATCGACCACGAGCAGTACACAACGCACGTCGCATCGCTCGACAAGTGTGCGCAGCTGCACCACGCAGGCCGGCCGGTCGAGGCCTTTGGCGTGTGCCAAGACACCGAAGACGAGGTCTTGTGCTTACTAGTATAGTACTAGGTCTAGGGGTCTCATTTTTTGCTTGTGTAGATTTACCGGCAAGCGGGGAGTCCGTTTGTGTACGATATTCGCCAAGAAGGCAATGCATTCACGGCACTCACGACGACCTTGTCGAGCTACTTTAACACCGACGACGTCCGCGCCGCCTTGCATGTGCCGTTAGGAACGCCGTGGACGTCGATCGATGGCTCGTCGTACGGGGCCAGCCCGAACGCCCCGCCAATCGCGCGGCACTTGCTCCATGACGAGATGCAGGACGTCCCGGACGACGTGCTGGAGACGCTTTTGAATGCGTACCATGTGCTCTTCTACGCAGGCAACATGGACGGATCGTCCTGCAATCACTTGGGCGTTGCCCGCGTTCTCGACGCGCTGCACTGGGATGGCGCGGCGTCGTACCATAAGGCACAGCGGACGCCGTGGGTCGTCAACGGCAAGGTCGCAGGTCTCGTCAAGTCCAGTGGCCGCATGAGCTATGTTGTCTTGACCAACTCGGGCCACCTCGTGCCGACCGACCAGCCAGAACATGCGCTCAACATGATCACACGCTTTGTGCAGCAAACGCCATTTGCCTAGTCGACTGGAGATGACGGTACATGGTCGAAGTAATGGGATTTGGACGAATATGGCGTTGGCTTCTTTGAGGGTTCCATGCTCCTTGCTGGCACCGGCTTCTGGCAGCGCGCACGCGCTTTCCATTTCAATCTCAACACCACCAAGACAGTTGGTGGCCAGCGACAACTTTGTCGAAGTACAGTAGCTGGTCGCCGATTGTCTTGGTGTATTTCCACGCAATGTCTGGTGCTAAGCGTGTCAATATGCTCTTTAGCATGCAGACAGCGTGTCCACATGGCGCAGCGACCAGCGACACGTCATCTGGCTCGTGCGCAGAACGCGCCGTTGGCGGTTGAGTGGCACGGAATGTATGTCGTATCGAATGCTGGTCTTTCGGTTGCCAACCACACAGAAAGGCCACAACCCACGATGCCTCTCTTTGAACAGACGCTTCCGATCGACGCCGCCGCCGTCGCCGCCATCGTCGCGACGCACTATGGCCTCTCGCTCGGCGCGCGCATTAAGGCCTCGCAGAACCACACGTTCCACGCGGTCGACGAGGCAACCGGCGCCAAGTACGCAGTGCGCGTGACGCCCGACCCGACCGGCCGCCACGTCCAGCGCATCCGCGACGAGCTCACGTTCGTCTCGTACGTCGCCGCCGCCGGCCTCGACCACGTCTGCGCGCCAGTGTCGCCCCAGGCGCCTTCGCCGTCGCACCCGCTCTCGGTCGAAGTCGACGGCCTCGTGCTTGCGGTCTTTCATTGGGCGAAAGGATCACCGGTGGACTTCATGGCGTGGCAATGGATGCTGGACGCGTCGGTCGTCAAGGCGTGGGGCGCCTTCTTTGGCCACCTCCATGTCTTGAGCCAGCGCTTTGGCCACGAGCACCCGGACGTCGCGCGGCGGATTCAGCGCTACGACGCGATCCACGACGGCGTCCTCGCCGGCGCGCCGCTGGACGCCCTCGATGTCGGCCTCGAAGCGGACCCGTTGGCCTTTGGCGTCATCCACGGCGACCTCAACTGCTCCAATTTCTTCCTTACAAACGCCAAGACGCTCTCGGTGTTTGATTGGGACCAGACCATGCGCGGCTGGTACTTGTACGACCTCGCGCAAGCGCTCTTTGGGCCCATCATGCTCGCGGGTGCCGGTGTCCCGATCGCTGGCACGCCCGTGCCCGAGGCCAACCCAGCGCAGTACCAAGCGTGGATGCTCGAAGGCTACGCCAGCGTCCGCGGCCCGCTCTCGGCGACCGACCTCGCGCACCTGGAGCGCATGGTCGCCCTCAAGAGTACGTTTTATGAACGTTTTTGTCGCCGAGCGCTGGCCGAAGGCGACGTCCCGCCCGACATGGCGCCCTTCATTACATACATTGTTCGGTGGTTTGACAAAATGGCGGCGACCAACGAGGCGACCAACCAAGTGCCTACGCAATAACACCTTAATGTTCCTCTGCTTTCTGGATGGTATACTCACGTCGTCTTCATTCAGGCAAAGGGTGCTCTCATAGAAATGTATTTGGATCGTACTCGAGTGCCCGTGCTTTCTGCTGGATCGAGCAGTTTGCTCTTGAAGACCAGGCTGTACGCGACCATTCATGACGCGAGCACTTGCCTTTACTGGCACCACGCGAGTCATGCTTCGTCCGATAGCAAGCTCCCGTGCAAGTCATGAGTCGGCTAGGACGTCTGCAAGCTCTTCCAAGCCGTATTCGCCAACGTGATTGCGAACCCGTGGGATCCACTCATGGATGCATCAACAACGAAACGAGGTCTCTGTCCATGCTGTTCATTAAGCTGTGCGCTCTCCCTTCACAATTTACCCAACTTGAGCCCTTCACGGTCGCAAAACGATTCTTCAAGAAGTGCGACTTTCGTCCCCCTGCTCCATAACGCTATGTGCGTCTGCTACGCAATCAACCAACCCGCATGTCTAAAGGCTAGCTGATACGTTTGGCAGCCGCAGTGAGACATTATTTGTCGCCACTTGGTTGACACCCAGATCGCCGCGAGCGTCAAGTCAATCAACGAAGAGATCAAGATAACTGCTGCTTGTCCGAGAGCTCTTCGACCAACATCAGAAACGAGGGAATATTTCACGATTAAAACAAGGGTTTCGGTAGCAACGACGACGTTGTTGGTGCCGACACGGGGGCGCCGCAAAGACTCGGCTTGCGCAGTCGGAGGCGGCTCTTGACGTGGTGTTGCCGGAAGCCATGCAGGACGCGGCGATAGAGCGTGTTGCGCTGGATCGCGCCATCGTCGAGGCTTCTTCCAAACCGGAGGGTTCGGTCGACGCGCTTGTCCATTTCTTGCGTGAGCGGGTCGACTTCGTCGTCCGTCTCGTCGACCGACTCCATGCGCCGGAGCCACTCGCGCCGGGCCGCGCGCCGATGGCAGCCCGTGAGGCACCGAAAGATGCTTCGCGCGACGAAAACAAAATCAGGAACGCCGAGAGCACGATTGCGACAAGAATCCCCGCCTTCATCGTCGTGATCACGTCCCAAACGAGCAGCATTTCGTTCTACACAACATCGTAACTCGACTGTGAATGCCGAAAGGATGGAAAATAATGTCTATACCCGCAACGACAGGTTCTCCTGGTACACGCCTTCGAGCAGCGTCATGTACTTTTCATTCGACGACGTCAAAAACTCGAGCTCCGAGTCGACAATGACGCGCTAGAAAGTATCAACTATCTATCAACACAATCAAGAGGACGTACGAGTTCGTGCACGGCTTTGGTGAGATTGGTCATTTGCTCGCTGAGGAGAGCGAGCTTGACCTACGCAGTGGCTTACACGACAAGAAATTCGACACCGTCATACCTGCGCATCCACGGCTGCGGGCTTGAGCGTCTCGGACACGGTGCGTTCGAGGCTGCTTTGGTTGGCTTCAAGGGCTTGGACTAGTCAGTATCAGAAACCATCGCCCAAGAGGCCGTAACATACTCTTCTTGGACATGCGGATGTAAAAGTTGTCAAGGCCCTTTTGTTCATCGCCTGCGACGCCATTGCTGCTCGGGGCGGATGAGCCGTTGGTCGTCTTGCCATGGTCGTGCGCCTTGGTGTGGTTGCCGCTTTCGTCGAGAACAGTGGTTGCGAGCGGGCTAGGGTGGTCGGGTGCGTTCTTACTCGACTGGGCATGGCTAGCGCTTGTTGCATTGGTTGCCGACGCGTTTACTGGCAGCTGGTGCGCCATCGTCGGCTTCTCGGTCGGCGGCAGTGATATCGGCAACGGCTCGCAGACCTCCAGCTCCCACGGCAGGACGACGGCGTCGGGCACGGGGCACATACTGTCCGAGGTCGTTGTTGACGTTGTTGTAGATGGGACGGCTTGCTCGACAGCCGGCGGCTCGATCGCAGGCGGCGCGATCGGCTCTTCGTGGATGCTGCGCTCGAGCTGCGAGATGACCTGCGTGAACGTGCGTCCGTAGACCTTGATTTGGCTCATCGTGCAGTAGTACTCGGCGCCGTAATGCGAGTTGAGGCGAAGCTTGAGGTACCGAACATGGTGCTTTTCCTGGAAATTGAAGAGCTGCTCGCCGTTCTTGTGCAATGCGTTAAAGTGGCCGAGGACGACCCACGTATCGGTCGGGTAGTTGATACTGCCGAGCACCTAGCACATGGCGAGCAAGTTAGCATCGAACGAGATGCGATAGAGAACGTAGTGTACGAGGAACTCCTTGGTCATGGACGAGAATTTTTCATAGTTCGCGATCGCGATGGCTTCGGCGTGGATGTCTTCCGAGAGCGAGATCACGATCCACTTCTTGTCGGCCGAGCACGGAATGAGCATGTACCGGTCCTTATCGGGCACGAGGAGGTTCACCGAGCCCTTCGTGCCAGGCGCATGGTCGAGGACCGTCGCACCCGAGCTTTCGATGCGTAGTTCTGCCGCTGGCCGCCATCGCTGTCTTGGACCTCGATCGAGTTGGAGCTCGGGTTGTACAGACCGCGGTCGACCTCAATGTCGATCTCGGCAATGTTTTCGGCAATGTCCGAGGACCGCGCCGCCATGGCGTCGTCGGGCTCGGCGCGCTCGTGGTGCACCTGCGGCGAGGGCGTGGCGGCCCCACTGCTGCTGCTGCTACTGCTACTCTCGACCTCGCCGGGCGCGACGATGCCATGGGCGAGGACCATGAGGAGGCTGGCCGCCAGCACCAGGACGAGGCGACCGCGCATGCTTGCTGCTTGCCGACGGTCCTATTTTTGTATCGCAGCATGATTTCCGCTGGATTTTGACCAATCAAACACGTGGAATGTGAACGCGGTGTCGCAGGTAGAGAAGAGACGCATGGGGCGCTGCTGCTGGACGACGACGATGACGATGACGACGATGACGATGACAACGATGGCGCAGGCATGAGCGCCAAGCAGCGTCGAGCGATGCTACCGTGCATGTTGCTTGCATGGCTGGCGACGAAGCTTCCGTGTCTGCTCTGCGTACCGTACCGGGCCAACTTGTTGAAGTTGTCGTGGCCGCGGGGATGGGCCTGGTTTCGTCGACGCCGCCGAGGCGAGAGGCAGCGCCGCCATAGCTCACAGTAAGTACACTGCACATTGCGCTGGCCTCGTTCACGGACACACACTACCATCGCCGTCTTGAGCGTGTCAAGACCTCCAACCCAACCAAATATCAACTGGATTCCCGAACCAGACCAAGCGCTGACCAGACGTGGCAAGTTGCCTGACGCAGCCAACGTTCTTGCGAGGACCCGCGTCTGGTGCTGATTTAGCGTTGTACACGTGGATGTGTGTCAGAAATAGAGTTTATGAACGGGTTCGGCAAGACGCCAGGTCGCAGCGGCGCGTTGTGGCAGGAGCAACCGACTTGCGCGGACCCCAAGACTCTGTTTCCGATTAATCCTTGCGCGTCTTGAGCACCTTGGTGGTGACACCGTCCTTGGTCCTACGCCGTGATCAGCTAAAGCGTTTTGAGATGACCAATTGTACAAGATGTGGACGACGCCGCCCCAGCCAGAGAGCGCGTCTCGGTTGCACGCCGACAAGAGGCACTGCGAGATGGTTTCAAAGAGATCCTCGGGCTCCTATAAAGCCCATCAGTCCCATGACGCATCGCAACAAAGGCGAGGCGTGTACCAAGTCGGGGCGATATAGGGATTCGCACATGCCGTGCAAAGCTTCTTCCATCGTCCCTGCGACGACGTAGTCCTTCGTGAAGAGCTCACAGCCCAAGCAGTCCATGCTCGAAAGGAAGGGCTTGTTCTCGGGCGTCAAACCGGCGACGATGGGTTCGACAAACCACGGGCCAAACCTGATGATAGCGCTGCAGTCGCCATGGCACGCTGATATGTACGTACCGCTTTTCGTACATCATGTTGGAGATCATGGCACTGAGCGTCTTGGCCTTGATTTCGCGCTCCTCTTGCATCTTGTACATGTTGAGCTTAAAGCGGAGGAGCTGCGAGACGCTTTGCACGTCCGTGGCCAAGCCAGAGAGACCGAGGAACGTCTTGTCGTTGAGGCGGAAGACCTTCTGGAAGTCGGTCGAGATCGTCTGGCCCTGCACGCCCATGCGCGTATCGCTAGCCATGGCAGGATAAGATTGCAGCACGAGGATGGCCGTCGTCGTACCAGGCAATCGCGACGCAGTCCTTGCCAGCCATCGCGATGATGGCGGCCCCGTTGTAGGCCATGATGCTCTACATAGGCCATGAGCCTCGGATCATTGCCACCGCATCTTGACGACGCAGGCGTCGCGTACCATGTTGCTCCGTCTGCGGCTCAGGGGCTTTGATTTCTGCGGCTTAGTTTCTCTGGACGAGAACCTCTATCAATGGATACCCCGTCGATCTTTCGACAGGAAGACGATGGCAATAAATGATTCCATTAAAGTATCAATCCCAACGCATACAATAGCCCAAAACAGTTATGTAGTTTCAGAGGTATGTTCACGATATAGTGTACGAACGATAATGGTGTTGTACATGTCGCACACTATTCCACAGTTGATCGTGGCACCCACCAGGTTTTTTTCAAAACCCATATATATATGTCGTGAAAACTGGCCAACGGTGGCGTGTTAAATCGATTGAAAACAGTGTTCCCTTTGGAAATATCCTTTTTCTGGGTCCACAGGCATCCCAATTCGGCCTAGTTTGACCTACCGGATTAGAAACCGGAGTGTGTTCCGAGGAGCAGCGCTTTTTTCGTAACAGCAAATACGCAACCGCCGCCCGACGTCGATGGTAGGGCACCCGCGCACAAGCCACGGCTGCATCCATCTCACCTAGCGCACTAGGCGCAGCGCATCAAAGGCTCACCCTAGCGTCTGCACACGACGCGAGCGTCCGTACCGCCGTCGATGGCGCATATGAAGCCTTGCGTCGTGACCCGACCAATGCCAAGCACAGCACCCAACCAAGAAACGACGCTCCCCTCGGAAGCCGGAGAGACCCATTCACGTAGTACGATGCTCCCACCTCTCTATTCCAGCTCTTACAATACGTGTATTAGTGGTGCTTGAGACGGAAGAGGTCCATTCGGACTACATGTACGGGCTCGGCGCCGAACTGAACG
>NW_012156402.1:184743-185727 GCF_000151545.1 Saprolegnia parasitica CBS 223.65 | reverse complement strand
GCCATGGCGACGACGGGCTTGACGAAGAGGATTTTATTTTTAAATACGAAGCCGCGCTCTTTCACGTCGACCAGCATGATGCTCGGGCCTCGGAGCAACACGCTGTCACAGGCGGAGCCAGCTCCATGCATTTGCAGCGGACCTGAATCCACGCGTGTGCGCGCGGCTGAAATGCGTCGAGTTCGTGAAGCTGGCGCTGATGTGTAGGCTTCTAAATGTATTGGCCCCACTAATACAGACCCTCGTGCAGCCATGAGGTCCGTGCGTCGTTATCAATGGAGTGATATCGTGGGCCGAACAAAATTTAGCATCTCCGAATACTCAATGATGACACTGCAAATCTATGGTCGCTCGCACGTTACGAATACTACAATGATGTCCACTAGTTCAAATGTATCAGTCAGCTTTAGTAGATCATTAATACATATAAGAAATGCACGCCACGAGAATCTTGATGAGTTGGCACGCTGGAACGCCCGGGAGGCGGAATAGCAGGGATGTCCTCGTGTGGGTTCAAATCTCACGTGGCATTTTTAAAATTAAAATGGTATTACACTTTTTATTCCGACTGTGACACTGCCAATGTGAATGGTAGCATAGAGGCTGGATGCGTCTGTACATGCAATCGTCCGTGTGATTTTCACATACATGGCCCACCGAAAGGTATGAAGTGAGAATAAATTAGTGGGATAGAACTGAAGAACACATGAAACGTTGTATGTCGAAGGTTTACCAGAACCAGACCTTGGGTTTCTTCCGGTCTTCCATGCGAACTCCCACGACACATGCTGTCAAGGGCAGTTCGGCCCACGCTCTATCATGGGCACGGGATCCTCGCTCAACGGGGAGGGCCGTTTTGTCTCGTAGCATCGCATCAACGCTATTCGAGATCGCAAGCAATCGCCAGCGAGACATTGCATGGCTCTTGGAGTACAACAACCGCAGGAAAGAAGCCAGCTACGTTCAGCTCGTTATTGAGCCAGC
>NW_012156402.1:175699-184404 GCF_000151545.1 Saprolegnia parasitica CBS 223.65 | reverse complement strand
ACCGGGCGTCTTTCTACAATTCCCAAATCGAACGGCTCGACGAGACAACGAAATAAACACTTTGCGCCGTCGCCGCACCTCGGCGCTCCGTTGCTGCGTGCTATTCAAGTCGCCAATGGAGCCTATATGGACCAAGTCTTAAGGGACCATGCCATCCACATTAATTCCAGTTCCGTCCTTCCCGTTCATGTGGCAGAAGTGGCCGATGCTGTCGTGGAAGGCCTGCTTCGCAACCAGCACAACATTTAAAAATTGCAATGCATGAGCACTTCACACAGTAGTATACCATGCTTCTCTGTGTCGGAGCTACTGACGATTGCATGTACAGACGCAACCAGCCCACCATTCACATTGGCAGTGCCACGGTAGGCATATAATTAGGTATAAAAATTGTGGCGGCTGGAATTGAACCCACACCCGGAACAATCGACTTTACCATCGGATAGTCTTTCCAGTCGCTCAAGTTGATAAGTATACAAGTTGTGAACATATACAAGATTAACACATTGTTGTATTTACTCCGAGCGTGTAAATTTGCAGTTTGCCGTCGAGTCCGTTTTGCGGAGCTCTACAGTATAGCATGCGGGATTTGTAAATTGGTTTTGGTTATTACTATGGTATTCGGTATATTTCTCTATCTTGTATCTTGAACACGCCGAATCCACTCTTGATGTACGCTGCCTTGTAGGTCCTATGGGAATTTTGCCAAGCCCACGAAACTGTACCGGTATTACGGACCTCTTAGCTGCACGAGGGTCTGCATCAGTGGGACCAACAGAAGCCTTCGCTGCGCCAGCTTCACGAACTCGACGCATTTCAGCCGACACCAAATTCTATAGGGTAGTGGTCACATTGGTTGAAAATATCGTGACGTGTACCCTGAGCTTTTTGTCGTCGTCGATGCCAAGAGCTCGGCCGATCTTCATGCGGTGATCCTTCCACTTCTGCGGCGTGGTGAGGCCGTCCTTGCGCATAGCGTGGGCGATGAGGTCATGGTTGCCTTCGCTGTCAGTCGGCTCGGCGTGGACTGCAGTGGTGCTGGTCTGCTCCAACGTGTGCCTTTTCGATGCCATTTCTGCAAATGCCACGTCAGTTCGGGCCAATCAAACGCTGTCAACATTATTCAGACCCATCACACCATTAATCGAAATCGAACACTATTTAAGCGGTTGGCAACCGTCACCCGCTTTAACACGCCACCGTTGGCCAGTTTTCACGACATATATATATGGGTTTTGAGAAAAAACCTGCTGGTGGCACCGCTTGGCAAGATCGCGCTCATGGCCGCGCCGCTCATGGAGTTCCATCCGTCCATGTCGCTCGAGCACCATGCTGCGCCGACGCCGATCCCCACGAAGCCATCGCTAGCCGTAAGTTCTGGTAGGCGCGAAGCGCATATGGCCGTCGAGGCCCATGCTGCCCCTTGCAGGCGCCCCCGCCGACCCCGACCACGTGTGGCACGACGTCAATGACGTACGCACGCCTGTGTGCAGTACGCTGCCAATGACCTCTTCATTAGATGCTCGATCATCTCACGGCGCTTGACACCCGCTTGCGGCGGACGACAGCGCGGCCATCGAGAAACTCCAGCAGCTCAAGAAGCTGCACGCGATCTGCCATATCCTTTCTGCTTCGCCACCTCTTTTGGGTCTATCAAGCCATCCTTAGCACGATGCACACTCGCGCGAGATGCATGTACAGACGATCAAGCTCGGGCTCATGGCCGAGCGCAATGCGTACGTGGCCAAGCTCGTCGCGCTCCAAGCGTACGTCGTTGGGACGATCGACGGGCCATTGTACATCGCACGGGTGTAGGTACGCAATGACACTGGCACCCGACGCGGTCGTTCGAACGACGCTACTCCAGAACCTGGCAAAGCTAAAGGCGTCCGGCCATCATGCTGCCTCCAGCAGTGGTCACCACCACAGCTCGTCGACGGGGAAAAGTAAAAATCAACGCAACTCGATCGTCTGGCATGGTCTACCTACTCATGCTGCATCGTTGTCGTCCAGCGGCTCGCCATCGACATCGTCGTCGAGGGGTTCGCCATCAACATCCTCGTCAATGGGCTCCCCATCCAGATCATCCTCATCTTCGTGGTTTCCATCGAGGGGCACGCCATCAATGTCGTCATCGTCGTCGCCGCCCATGGGCGCGTCCGGCACCTCGTCCATGGGTGCGCCATCGAGGTCGTCTGGGTTGTTTGCACTTGTCGGTGGCGCTTTCGAGACACTTGTGAACCGCTGGAGCATGGCCAGGCACGCGTACATGTCGAGCATCGAGCCCGACGAGACAAGCCCCGCTTGCTTGCACTTGCGCTTCAGCCGGTCTTCCGAGAGGTTGAGAATCTCGGGGCCCAAGACGCTGCGCGGGTCGACATCAGATGGATCCTTCTTGGCGAGGAACGTTGCGTTGAGACCGAGGAGGTACGACGGCGGAAAGAGGCTCCACGTCTCCCACGCATTCAGCACCGAGAGCACCTAGATCGCGTCCCAAATACGGTCCATGTCGAAATAAAAAGTACCTTGTCGCGCATAGAATTGAACGACATGCGGCCGACGATCGTCTGGTGCACGTGGTTGAGCACTTGCATGATCTCGGGCAGGCACTCTTCAAACTGCGTCCGGTACAAGGACGCGTTCTTCTTCGGAGCGGTCGAGTTGTGCAGAATGTCCGAGATCACATACAGCCGCGCGACGTACGTCATGGGCGGCAACACCAGTTGTGTCTTCTCGTCATGGTCGTCGTCGTTCTCGGTGTTCTCGGTGTACTCGACGCGGAAGGCTTTGGCCAAAATGCTCACAATGTCGGCCGCGCACTCCGAGTGGTCGAGCGCAAACGCCATCACGTCGCAGATCGCGTCTCGCTCGAGCGTCACGTCTTCGAGGAGCTCGCAGAAATCATCGTAATCGTCTGCATCCAAGAGGTTGCGCCGACGGCCCCTACGCCAGGAAAAGTGAGTTCCCCAAGATCATTATTGATAAGTTGATATACTCTTCCTTGTCCCGCGCCGCGGCCAACTGGGCCCCCGTCATGACATTCCCCTTGTCTTTTGTCGCCGAATTGGTCCGCGGACTGCTGGCCTCGCGCGTGAAGCGGTGGTGCGTGCGGCGGGCCGGGCGCGGCGACCGCGCCGGACTCGAGCTACGCGACCGTGGCGCACCGTCGCGCACCAAGGACGACGACGCGTTGTCCCGCGGCGGCGGCGGAAGGTACACGAGTCCGTTCTCGCCCGGGATCGGGTCCCGGCCCCAGCGGTAGTCGTTCTCGCCGCGGCGCAGCGAGAGCACCTTCCACTTGTAGTAGTGGAACAAGCTCGAATTCGGGTCGTTGAGAAACAAGAACCGGTCGTCCGGCCGCAGCCGCATCGCGTCTTCCATCTGCGGCCCGCCTTCGGCCTACATCCGATCCTCGTTTATACCACGCCAATGCTCTCGACAGCATGATGACGACATACGACGCATTCCGCGAACCGGTTGACGTAGCGCACGGTATCTTTGTCGGGCAGCTCGACGATGATGGGCGGACGAGCGAAGGGCAGGCCGCGCGGTGGCCCGGATGGCGGCGTCCCCATCATCATGGTCGGGCGCGGCGGCGGTCCTAATGCGCTATATATCGCAACAGGTCGTGCGCACTCGCGACGCGCGAACCTGGAAACGGCGGGCGGGGCGGAAACCCCATCGAGGGCGGCGGTGGCGGGCGTGCAAACGTCGTCGGTGGCGGCGTCAAAAGCGGCCGCGGGAACGCCAATGGCGGTGCAAACATCGAGGGCGGCTTGGGGGCGTCCATGCGAACGGCTTTGCCCCACCCGACCATGATCTCTTGCCCGTCCACCTACAGAGGCCTCGTACGGGTTGTTGACGTAGGAGCATGGGCGTACAATGCGCTCGTTCAAGTGCTGACGCGCGTCGTCGGCGTCGTCGCGTCGGCGGAAGCACACAAACCCGGTGAGGCGGCCGCGGAGACGCTCTTCGTCATTGCGGGGCCACATGATCTTGACCGAGTAGATGGCGCCATACTCTTCAAAGATCGTCTACCACGATGCATCCATGAGCGACGACGAAGATGAAGACGAAGCGGAGACCCGGAGCGCGTCTTCGGTGATCGTGGGCGGCAGGTTGCCGACGTAGAGATTGGTCGTGTCGCCGACGCCGTCGTCGTGGGACCCGCCAATGTCGCGGTGCGGGTAGACGTCCATGGCCGGCGCGGGCTCAAACTTACTGCACCATCATCGTCGTCAATCCTTTCCATACCGCAAGCAGAGGAGGAAGCGTACTGTTCTTTGATCTCTTGGAGGAACAGGTCCATCTCGCGGATCTTCTTGCGGGGCACGTCGACGACCGGCGGCTCGTCCTCTTCGTCCATTGCAAACGCAAACGCTTTCACTTTCGCCGACGACGACGACGACGATGTGGCCGACGACGACCGCGCCGGGCCGGGCGTCGGGCGGCGGAGCGGTGGCGGCGTCTGGTACCGCTGCGGCGTGTACGCCGGTGCGCTCAATGCGCCGGCCTGCACGAACGCCTGCCGCGGCTCGTGCTCGAACGAGGCGACGAACGACTCGTAGACTTGGGCGGCCTCTTGGTCCGCGATGCGCTTCTTGCGCTCCTGCTCTTCGCGCTCCTTGTCGAACTTGGTCTTCTTCTGCGTCGCCATCGAGAAGCGCGGGACGCCATCCTCCGGTCGCTTGGCCCCGTCCTCGTACAGCTTGCGCTTCCGCTGTCGCTCGTCGTCCATCGTTGTTGGTCGCTTGATCTTTGCCACAACTTCGTCGAAGCGGCGACGAATTGAATGGTTTTTATTGTATTACGTGTAATTTGACCCGCATTAATAACGAAATGTTTTTTCATGCCTTCGATCTTCGATGCCAAGGCTACCGGTACTGCCACAAGCGATCTTGCGGGCAGGAGGGAGGCTCCATAGCATCTCCACCTCGGCTTACTGCACGGCGCCTTGCATGCGTCTCTTGTTATGCTTAAATTTGAGAATGCTATCAGCTACACGAGCAGCTCACGGGCCCGCGGCGATACCCTTGGCCAACGCGTAGAGTCCAGCGACAACGTCGTCGCCGGAGCGCCGGATCGTGCTCGCCGGCACAACAAAGTCGGCGCCCGCAATCTCGATCGTCAGCGACGGCTTGCGTAGCGTTCGCCAGCCATAGTCTCGAAAGGTGCCAACGAGCACTTGGTCGTCGAGCCGCTGCCCGCTCGAATAGTTGCTGCCCATGGCGCTCGCAACCGCCGCCACCAAGGCACGCGTCGCTGGCGGCGGCGTCGTGCGTGCGTCCGTGTACGGGTACAGCACCATGCCAGCATACGAGTGCACGTCGACAAGCGCCACAAGCTGCGACTGCATCTTGCCCAAATACGCAGCCAGCGCCGACGTCTCCATCTCGCTGAGCGCATGGGTGCCAGGATACGCGTCCGAGTCGCGCTGCACGCCGGCCGCCGTCGACCAGAACGGGTTGGGCCAGTTGCGGTTGAGGTCCACGCCACGGCTGTTTTTGCGCCCGTAGCGCTGGGTCGCAGTCGTCCACGTCGTCATGTAGCCGTCGACGTTCACGACGGGGACGACTACCACGTCAAAGGGCAGGTCTTTTGCGCCCATGATTGCATCCAAGAGCGCTGCAATCACATAGACCGCAGCCGCAGCTGCAATCCACTCGCGCGCATGCTGCGTGGCTTGGAGGTAGAGGATCCGAGGTGCCTTTCCACGTCGACCGCTGGAACGCACGGTGTACGCACGTATCGCCTGCCCTACGACGTGCGTGAGACACGCCTCGCTCTAGTGCACTTGGCATGGAATGAATACCACTGTTGGCCGAACCGACGATCAACGAGGTCAGCAACGTGGGATGCTGAAGCACGAGCGCCGACAAGAAGGCGTCCATGTGCGAGAGCGGGCGAAAGCAGTCAAAGAAGCCGCTGGCACGCAGCGCGCCCGTCGCCAAGGAGCCAAAGCCGTGGGTCAAATGACACGCCTCGTTCGCAACCACGTCTGCACTCGTCTGCGCCTTAACGACACCAGCAAAAAGAGCGATACACAGCAGCATCGCTACGTAGCGAGCCATTCTCCAACTGGGTATTGGTCCACTCGGTGAGGGCGACCGATGATGTGTGGTCCACAGCCATCTCGCTTGCGATACTACTCGTAGATGGCTACACCCCTCGCTCGTAGTGTATTCTAGCACTTGTTGGTCTAGTTCAAGAAACAAGCTCAAGAAACAAACATTGGCAGTGCGTTAGTCGCCTTCCAGGTCGGCGAGATGCGCCTCGTAGGCGTCCAAGTCGGTGGCGACGCAGACCGAGAGGACCTCAAAGAGGTGTTGCTGCAGAATTCGGTTGCGCAAATCCACAAGGACACGGCTAGTTGCATCGACGCTGCCCTCGGTGCGCACCAAGCGCTCGAGAAGCGCGGCCAGCATCGCATGCGACAGCATTTGATCACATGCATCCTGTTGTACGAAGCCTCCATGAGCCTTTCTTCGAGTCGAATGAAGTAGACAAATATGTAGTACATGTACCTGGAACAGAATGCGGTCGCCTTGCTGCGCCAAAAGTTGCAGCACGCTCGTGAGCAGCGCGTGATTCAGAAGGCTCGTCGAGGCGTCTTCGATGAGCACTCGATCCTTCACCGCCAAACGAACGGCGTTGGCGTCTCTGGCCTCTTGGACAGCGGCTGTGACCATCTCTGTCAGCAGTGACGGCAGCGTCTGCATTGGCATGAGATGACGGACGACGAGGACACGAGGCAGACCTCGGCGCACACGACAGACCACACACCGTGGCACCGCTCGTCGTCGACGGCACTGCATGCGACGGAGCGTAGTTCGTCCCGCAGCAGCGCGCTGTAAACGCTGGACGCGTCCGAGTCCGTCAAGTAGGTCGTCACGAGGTGCGCAATGGCTATAGGTAAAGACAAGCTCTCGGTGCAAACTGCAGTCAAAGGCCTACTCTCGTGGACGACGTCGAGCAGTCGCGGCTGCAAGAGGTCCGTGAGCAGGGCGTCCATCAACAACTCGAGTGGGTCGTCGTCTGGTCCCGTGTTTGTGGTCTGCAGGAAATCTTGGACCAGACGCTGGATCGTTGTCTGCGCACGTGCTCAGATCCAGTCAACTCTTCTCAGAGTCCACCTACGTGCACAATGTCCAAAAGAAGCGAGCGCACAACGCTGTCGAGGACGCCGGCATACACTGCCTCCGCGGCGTGCTCGTGTCGTGGTGCAGCCTGGACGAGGCATAACGACTACGTTCTGGCGATGCGTTGCGACTAACCTCTATTGTCGACGTCTGCGATGTGAAGAGCTCGATCAAGAGATCCGGGATGAGCTCTGTTCGAACGACTTCGTCCACGAGGTCGTGCATGGCGGCGACGACACGCAACGACTGGTCCCGTCGTGCTGCTGCGTGTCGCTCCCGCGCAGCCGCCTGGAAGCGCCGCACGTGGCCCTAGCACCCGCACTGTGGCCCGTCGGTATGATAGGCAGCGACGCACTTGGATTACACGCGCCGCCCAGTCCTCGAGCACGCGCATCGTCCGGAGATTGGCAACGCGGTAGAGCGGCCCTGGCGCCAGGCCTCTGGTTCTTGAAGCCAGCAAGTCCGTGGTTGCAGCTGCGTTGTTGTGCCTCACCGGCTGCAGGAGAATCATATCCTGCGTGCCACGCGGTGCCTCGCGCTGGCGAAGGCTACCGGCGGTTGGGACACTGCGGACGTCTGCCTCGTCGCGCGTGCGTGGCATCGATCGACAGCGCTGTGCGTCGTGCAAACTGACGCAGGCTATCATTGCATGCGCCATTGCCATCATCCATATCGCACCTTCCATGCCGCATGAAGGCGGTGCGTCGAAGCGGCGAAGGATGCGGCGCAGGATGGCAGACGCGGGCAGCGACGGGATGGCAGACGCGGGCGGCGACGCAGGCGCAATGTTGGTCGGGCTGTTGCGACCTTCTGGCAGCTCCTTGGAGCCAATCAGACGGAGTGTTCTACTCTATTTTAGCCAATCCGGTTTCGACCGCGCGCCCCCGAACGCCGTTGAAGCTCAATCTCCGGCGCCGTCTGCTTCAGCAAAAATAATAATAAAATAAAATAAATTCCTTCAAAAATGATGATCATCAATCAACACCACGCGCGATGTGGCAGAAGTTGGGTTCTGATTTTATTAAATTCAGAGCTCATAAAATAGCGCAGTCGATGGACACGGGCCGATGCCGACATGGAACAATAAAATGCATACAAACCGCAAGTACATTGCGCCCGCGCGGCGCGTGTCCAGCGTGCTACTTGATTTAAATTGGACTCTATTTTAATACGACAGGGTGGTCCACCTGGATGGATACCGATTGGTTCCTGGGACAACTTCAACTGTACCTCACCTGTGATTGGCTAAAAGTGCGCACCGGATGGGCGTGCGGCGTGCGTTTTCATTGGCTGAAAGGCAACTCGCGTATTTTTTCAGAGACGGCATACTGAAACCAAGTAAAATGGACGTCCTTGAAGTTCCGGGCATATCTTTGTCCGTCTGAGTTTAAAACACAAGAGCCCGTTTTGCGATCTTGACAGTTGGCAACTTGCAACTACCTCGTCCAGCAGCAACATGGTCACCGTGGTCCACCGCCCGTGCGCCTTGCCGCGCCCGGCGTACGAGCCGGTCCGCCCGCCCGCGCCGTCGACCGTTATCGTGCTTGACTGGGACGACACGCTCTT